>NC_135325.1:82433698-82733698 GCF_048772815.1 Callospermophilus lateralis | reverse complement strand
AGGTTCCAGGTTATGGAGTTTCTTATCACGGGTCCCTAAGAGACCATGTGGAGCAGAGACCCTTTACTCTTGACCTTCATTAGCATATGTTGGGCATTTATTTT
Organism: Callospermophilus lateralis; assembly: GCF_048772815.1. Classification (NCBI taxonomy): domain Eukaryota; kingdom Metazoa; phylum Chordata; class Mammalia; order Rodentia; family Sciuridae; genus Callospermophilus; species Callospermophilus lateralis. Next base: position 82,733,594 of record NC_135325.1, on the reverse strand, counting down.
GAGCTTGAAATAATCCTTTGCTGTGTTAAGTCACTAGTATTTTTTTCCAAAAGGATTGGGGAAGTGGGGCAGGATTGTAGGGAATGCAGTCTCAAAAAACATCCAAAAGTTGTCCCCCATTTCCCACCCTTGGGTGCACCAGCCACTCTCATTACAGGGATGCAGAATGCTTACCTCTTTTCTGTCTTCTATCAACATGCCGCAGTGTCCACAATAGGAAGCTGGCACCTATACTGTGTTCCACTCACCTCCCTAACATTCCTGCATGCCCACCATTTTCTGAATTAAAATGGACAGAGAGCATAGATGTAGTATGGGAACTGCAACCTAATGACCATCCTCTTCCCAGATCCCTCCCCAAAGTCCACTGGTTTTTTGTTTGTTTGTTTGTTTTGTTTTTTTTTTTTTTTTTTTTTTGCCATAAAATCAATTGGAATAGGGGCAGGAAAGGGGTAGAGGTAATGCAGTCCCAGATCCTTTGTGGTCTTGATCCTCACCTTCACCTAGTCTTTGGACATCTTCTGGTCATTCAAATCTCTTCAGATCCAGAGCTGACAGCAGTCTCCTCTTTTTCTTTCTAGTGGCCAAAAGTACACCAGCCCACCTCCAAGGCTATAGGGAGGTGATACTTAGGTGGACATGTACTATAAAGTGACTTTAATACATGTCAGCCCTTTATCTAGCAATGTCTGTTAAAAGGGAGCTCAGGTCTTCAATTACCCCAACAGTTCTTCAACAGGAGCTGTCTCACCCCTCCTCATCCCCTTGCCTGACACTGCCAATCTTTTCTGAATTTGCTGAAAACACTAAAGTGTATCACCTTCCTGGCATTTCTTTTTACCTTTCTCAGATTATTAGGGAGGATTTGGGGGTGAACAGACCATGTCTCTTCTTTTCTCTCCTACTCCCTAGACTCTCTACAGCCCCTCCAAGACCCTAAGGGATACCATTTCCCTTGAAATCCTGTCCAGACACTGAGATGGGGCTCAGGAAGTGAGGCCAAGAGTGATAATGAGAGATTTTTTACTAGTTATTTTCAGTATTTGTTCTGTTCCTTATTAGTTGTTGCTGTTGTTGTTATTACCCTTATTATTATCAGCCTAATCCTGCTTGTTATTAGAAAATAGAAAAGAATTACTTTCATTTGGGAAATCAAGAGGTAGATAAAATAGGGTGTGGGTAAACAAATAACTCAGCCACCTGTTTTCGCTGCTCAGTGATAATACAAATATAGATCCTCTATTCAGTCACTATTTTAGAATGTTTGAAATGTACAGAGCAGCTGGAGGCTCCCTTATGAAGGGCCCCTGTATGATAAGCTTTTCCATGAAGTCAGACACTGTGGTCACATAATCCCACAGTAAGGAGGACACTTAGGACTTTCAGATCTTAAAAGCTTGTTTCAATGTTCTGGCCTACAAAGATTACATTGATTGAACTTCTGCAATTGCTGTATTTCCAAGCTCTTTACCAAATCCACATCCCTATTAACCCTTTTCAATTACAACACATTATAAAATTTGAAGAACTTCCAGGTATAAAAACATTCAAATTCCTATAAAAAATGATATTTTATTAATTAACTGCCCAAGACACCTCTATAATGATTTTTCCCCTACTGTTTTTGGCTACAAATTAGTTAATCCTCTCTTCATGTGACATTTTTGTAGTATTGTTTTCCCTAGAAAAAAATTAAAAGATAATTCAATCTTTGGCACAGTTAATCAACTTTTTTTAGAGAGAGAGAGAGAGAAAATTTTTTAATATTTATTTTTTAGTTTTCGGTGGACACATCTTTATTTTATTTTTATGTGGTGCTGAGGATCGAACCCAGCACCCCACGCATGCCAGGCGAGCGCGCTACCGCTTGAGCCATATCCCCAGCCCATGAACTTTTTATTACTGATTTTTAAATTTTCAGTGTTATAACTCATTATTGGTAATGGATAAATTTTCAGTATTGTCAAATTTGAGGAAACCCCTACCAACCTCTGTCAAATGTCTGTATTATATGTGCTTAAGATTGCAGAGCATTTCAAGTTTTCTTGCAGTGATACTAATCTTTAAATATTCTCTTGTTTCAGTTTTGGGATGAAACCATGGGCTTTATTCATGCTAGGAAAGTGCCCTACCACTAAGCTACATCCCCAGCCCATAATCCTGAATATTCTCAACACATATAAACCAGTTCAATGTTAATGTCCTCATTGTGGTAGTGTATTTTGGGTTTTATAGTATCAGTCCACATCAGTATTTTATGCCAAATCACAAAGAAATAAATATGAACCCATGTAGATGTAATTGGACAAAGCCACAGACATAGCTGCCATAAAAAGGGTCAGGGTTTCATTTTGGATAAATTATATGATACTTACAAGGCTGTAGTGGAAGATAAGACTAAATAGGTAACTTGGAATCAGGGAAGTGGGAACTACTATCAACTTCTGGCAAAAGGCTGAGATAGAACATCATGCTTTCACATTGTGGTATGAGATTTGTTGATTGTTTACTAAGCCTATGAAAGGCAATGGAGCATAGCAGTTAGCATTAGAGTTGGACAACCCTAGTTTGAATCCTAGGGCTTCCACTTACTACTTTGTAATTACCCTTACTTGTAATTACTTAGTTATACATGGAAAGGACTTAGAAATACATGAAGAAATTATCTAACTAAACTTAAAGCAAATATAATTTCAGATCAGCTACCTTTTACTTTTTCTTCTAGAGGACAAAGTACTATTTCCTTGTGGTTGGCCTTTGTGTCTCTGCCAACCTGACATATACCCACATCCATCTCACCACCATCAACAGAAGAGGAAGTCAAATTAGAAACAGCAAGTAGTCCCAAATTCTTGTCAATATTTTTCTTTTGCTAACCATACAAAAGTACAAGACATAGTTATAGCCTGTACATTAGTTTTCTATTGGCATGTAACAAAATACCACAAACTCAGTAGCTTAAAATAATGCCCGTTTATTTGGCTCACAGTTGGGTAAGTCAAAAGTCCAGGCATGGTATGACTGGGTTCTCTGCTCAGGGCCTTATAAGGCTGAAATCAATGTATTAGGCTCCATTCTCATCTTGAGCTGGTGGTCCTTTTCTAAATTTACATAACTGTGACAGAATTTAGTTCCATTCCTATTTTCTTCCTGGCCATCTACCAGGGATTATTTTCAGTACCTAGACATCACTCACACTCTTTGACCCATGGTCCCCTCCATCTTCAAAGCCATCAATTGAATATATCTCTCACATCAAATCCCTTTTATGCTTCAAATATTACTGACATAAGGAAGAACCAGTCCCTTTAAGGAATAACCTGTTTAGATTGGGCCCTTTAGTTGTTGCCATTTTGATTAATTCAATGATTTAGAACCTTGATCATAAGTATAAAACCTCCCTTGCAAAAGGCTGAGATAGAATATCATGCTTTTACATTGTGGTATAAGATTTGTTGATTGTTTACTAAACCTATGAAAGGCAATACAGTGAGTGAAAGCTCATCATATTCACAGGTTCCATCTACAATCTAGAAGAAGGAATTATATATAAGTGTGAAATCCTTTAGAATTTTCCTTTCCACAACCCTTCCTGGAGGCCTTATAGGTATCTGTACAAATCAAGGGGCCCTGAAGCTTAAGTTTCATTAGGTTCTAGGAGAATTCATCTCTCCATTACATCTAACCATTCAGTTTTTTTCACTTCTATCTAACTGCATTCTGCTAATGAGTTCCCAAACCACATAATCATAGATTAGTCAGCACTTACAATTCTAACATAAATTACATGGTGAATTGGCCAGTACTGTTTTTGTTTTGTTTTCCAGTTGTGGGGATCAAACAAAGGGCCCTGTGCATGCCAGGCAAGTACTCCATCACTGAGCCAGATCCCCAGGCCTGAACAAATACTATTTTGCTGTTAAGGTTTTTAGCATTTATCTATTTTGGGGATGATAGATCTTCATATCTTGGGCAGTCATGTTTTCTTTATCCACTGGAGTGTGTCAGGTTGGAAGAGACACAAAGGCCAACCACAAGGAAACAGTACTTTGTCCTCTAGAGACCTCTGGGCACTTCACCATTTCTGAGTGCCTGACATGTGCCCCACATGGAGACAGCTTCTCTTTGTAGGCCAGTGAGCTATCCATGTCCCTACTCACCATTCTGAGAATTAGGGATTATTACCAGGTCAATAAAATTTAGAAAAGATAGAGTCCAGTGTGGACTTGAGTTATCACGGAAAAATTCAAAGAACAAGTAAATGACTAAATTAATCTATTTCCTGATTTCATCTTGTCGTTCTCCTGCTTTCAAAGGCCCTGATATTCAGGGATCTTTGGAATTCAGTCTGAGTCACAAATTGTAAACTTTGTTATCCATCTGTTTTCTAATTTGTCCACTGCTCCAGCCAAAAGACACTACCCAATCAACGTGACCCAAATATACTTTATACACTTCCCCTCTGTTCCATTCTCCTAGAATGAGTAATTTCTCCAGGGCTAATGCCATAAAGGCCTACATCACTGTGCTATTAACTTTCTCATCTCTGTGACAAACAATTTAGAGGAGGAATGCTTTATTTTGATTCATGGTTTCAGAGGTTTCAGTTCATGGCTAGTTGGCGCCATTGCATTGGGCTTGAGGTGAGGCAAAACAATCAAGACAGAAGGGCATGGCAGAGGAAAGGTGATCAGCTCATGATAGCTGGGAAGAAGGGTTGGGGGACAGGGACAAGGTATAGTCCCCATGGGCATGCCCCTGTGTCCTACTTCCTTTAACCATGCTCCACCTATCTATAGTTTTTGCCATTTTCCAGTACTCTGTTAAGCCATAAATTCATTTCTCCAATGTTAAGGTCAAATCTCTCATTATCTAATAATTCTCCCAAATCCCCATCTCTGAACCTTGCTGCATAGGGGACCAAGTATTTAATACATGAGGCTTTGAGTGACATTCCAGATCCAAATCATAATGATTCCATAAAGGATTTTATCCTTGTGATGTTTCAGAAGTATTAAAATAGACAAACACACTGAGAGCCATTATCAGCCAGAACCGTGACAGCACAGGCTTTACACCACTGTTTCTGGGGAGAACCACATGATTTACTTAGACTAGTGAAAAAGGGATTTTTGCAGAACATTGTGAACCTATTGCTTTGTTTGTGTATCTGATTTCATCACTGCCATAATATATACAGATGTCCTTCACTTGGAACATTTTTTTACCTCTCTTCCCATTCTCCCTCATGGCTCCTCTTAGCTATAAATGTACCAATTCCTTTCCATTCACTCTTTTTTTAAAAAAAAAAAATTAGTTGTAGATGGACACAATACCTTTATTTTATGTATTCATTCATTTGTATGTGGTGCTGAGAGTCAAACCAAGTGCCTCACACATGCTAGGCATGTGCTCTACCACTGAGCCACATCCCAAGCCCCCACTCACTTTTAAAATAAATACCCTGGGACATTTCTTCTTCCATATTGAGCAAAGGTAGAAAGATTCTTTTCCCACTGAAGTAGATTGAAGCCAGCCTTGTAACCAAAAGCCCCTACACAGGTATGAATTGAAAAATTTCTTCAGTGAACACAGAGAAGGAAAGATGGTCCAAGTCCTGTCACAGAAAGAAGATCAAGGCCAAGTACCTGGACATTAGGTATTACTGAACTGGCTCACTAAGCAGCAGATCTATTGCTTTGTGGTGTTGTTCAAAGTTATTACTGAAGCTGACAAGACTACAAGTTTGAAAAGCAGTAAACTTGTGGCTAAGGATATAGTTCAGTGGCAGAGCACTGGCCTAGAGAGCATGAGGCCCTGGGCTCAATCCCCAGCACTACAAAGAAAAAAACAAACAAACAAAACAGTAAACTCATATTTCTCAACCCTGCTCTGACTTCGTGAGTATCATGTTACAGAAGATACCAAGAACAATGAGCTATGGCTACACCTGAGTGACTTGCAAGACATACAATGGATTGCCACATTTAATCACTTGCACTGGCATCTCTTTTTGAACCTTTGTATTACATTTGCTGCTTCAGTAGTACTAATAAACCCAACACCATTTTGAATCAAGTCCAAATTATCATTCTTACATATCTCTGAATGCAGACCAGGTTCTGAAAAAATATTAAGTATATATTTATAAGCAATCTAAGGATACAATTCTTTTATTTTTAAGTTTGTTTTATTTATTTATGTGGTGCTAAGCACATGCCATCCCAAGGTACATAATTTTCAAATCTCTTTTTGACCTCATTTACAGATGAGAAAATAGAAATAAATAGAGATTAAATTAACTGCTAAGAAGCCAGAAAGAGGTTAGCCCTGAAATCCATGTCTGTGATCTCTATTTATTCCTTCGAGAGTGTATGACTAGCCTGTGTGATAGTCTTGCATCCCATGTCTCATCTAGAGTTTCTTAGAATAGGGTACTAGCACCCGTTCAGTGGTACATACCTGGAATCCCAACAACTTAGGAGACTGAGGCAGGAGAATCACAAGTTTGACTCTAGCCTGGACAACTTATTGAGACCCTGTCTCAAAACAAAATTTTAAAAAAGACTGGGGGCGTAGCTCATTGATAGAGTACTTGCCTAGCACACGAGAGGCCCTGGGTTCAATCCTCAGTATGGAAGAATAAAAATAAAAATAAAACCTAAGCAGGGCCTGGGAGTATAGCCCAAGTGGTAGAGCACTTGCCTAGCATGCATGAAGCCCTGGGTTCCATCCCCAGAACTACTACAGTGTGACATGAGAGGTTGTGCTTTTAACCACTCTGTAAAACAGAGCATTGGTTCCAGTCACATTTATGTACAGCCAGGATGGGCAGCACAGATATTTTCAGGAAGCAGGAGCTGGAAGTATCTGAAGGCAGACAGAGCAGCCATGCAGAAAGGAGGAAGGCAGTCAGCCTGGCCAGCTGCTGCCATGACAACAGTCTCCAGGGCTGTGCCCTCCTCTGGGGAATCTGAGGAAGCCCAGGGCAGGTTTCTGGTTCATGAGTTTCTGGCCCAGGGATTCCCATTCCTGGTGGGGCTGCACTTCTGTGGCAGGAACAGAGACTCCCTCCCTCTGAGTCCCTATCATTTCACTTGGCAGGGCCTGTGAGAAGCTCTGCCCTCCCCAGCTCAAGGTGCCCCCTGCTGCTGCCTCCTCTGCATTCTTTCCTAATGGCACTAATGGCAGTCCTTGCTCTCAGACTTGCAGCTGTTGACTGCAGCAGGCCCTGTCCAGCCTGTGGCTCTCCTGCTTTCCTCCCCCAGCTCTGCCCCAGGGGAAATCTCCAGGTGGGAAAATGCAATGACAAGAGCCTTCTCTTTTCTGCTTCTGGCCTCATCCTAACAGGGGCCTAGAGACACCAGTGCACTCACAAGCACCCCCTGAGCCCACACATGTATGTGCTCAGAGAAGCAAGGAAGGGGCCCTGAGAAAAGGTGGGCTAGCAGCTGAGTCTGCTAGAAACACACAGGGACAGAGAAGACAGGTCCAGACCTGGGCTGAAGGCAGACAGTAGCAGCTGGGTGCTGGGTGGGACTCCTGCTGTCATTCATCCACTGTGGCTCTGGACACTTGGGAATCTTCTAACCTTCTTCTTGCCTCATTTTATGACTTTTTCATCCCTAAAAGATAGGTAGGACTGTACTAAAATCATGAGTGAGGTCCCTTCCAGCTCTAGGGTTCTATGGACTCTACCCTGTCCACAATGCTGAGGAGACTCTTCTCATAGGAATGAAGCCAGCTAATGGGTTAACTAGTTCTTTGCAAACTTGCTTTTAAAAAAATCTTTTCCCCATGGGCTGGGTTTGTGGCTTAGTGGTAGAGCACTTTCCTAGCACATGAGATGCCCTGGGTTCGATCCTCAGCACCACATAAAAATAAATAAAAGTATTGTGTCCAACTAAAAAATAAATATTAAAAAAAAACTTTTCCCCAGCTTTTAAATTCTAAAAAAAAGCTACATCTAAATGATTAAGATATTAACTGCTAGAAGATATGGGGATGTAGCTTAGTGATAGAGTGCTTTCCCAGCTGTATGAGGTCCTGGCTTTGAATCATGGTACTATAAAAGTAACTAAGTATTTTAACTGCTAGAGTCCATTATTCTGGGGAAAAGTAACAAAAAATCTTTGTTCATAAGACCTCTAATCTGTAATCTTCATTTTAGATTTTTAGAATGTAGAACATCTGGTAACCTTCATATAACTTAGATTGTGAGTCAAAGAAATGGACCACTGAAGGATTGATGAGTACTCTGTCACCCATCCATCTGTGGCTAAAAATACACTCCCTTTAATTTCCTATATATGAGCTGGGGTTGTGGCTCAGTGGTAGAGTGTTTGCCTCACACGTGTGAAGCACTGGGTTTGAGTCTCAGCAGCACATATAAATAAATGAATAAAATAAAGGTCCACCAACAACTAATTTTTTTTTTTTTTTAGAAATTCCTATATAAGCTTGCCACTTTCTGTTGTTAGCTAAGATGGTCCTTGGGACAATAGTCTGGCCATTTTCCCATCACCTAGCTCACCATAATAGTTTTTTCTCCACCACCACCTTGTCCCTTGACTAATTGGCTTCTGTTGCATTGGGAGCAAACCAAACCTTTTGCTTGCTAAAAGGAACACCATTTGGCCTGTGTGGGTACTTCTTCCAATTGATAGCTGCTTCCACTTGTTCTGGAATCCAGATAAACTCAGAACACAGAACTTGCCCTATGCTAGCCTGCCTTGCTGGGCTCTAACACCCTCACAGCTTCTGTTCACCTTAGTTACTCTCTAAAGGGTCCAGAACAACCCCAGTCTGAGGTGTGGGTGCAGAGGTTGGAACAAGGATATAGTGTCAGAATCTTGAATAATTAGTTTAATAAGTTCATATTTAATGAATATTTGTTCTCTCCTCCATCCTGTATATGCTGATGTATAAGATACAGGTGTCCTTGTGGTATTTCTTGATTTGTAGAGGAGATAAATACCTAAAATAGTTTTAGCACATAATAATAAAGTCTATATCACTTGGTACTTTAGGAGCACCAGGGAAGGATATCTAAATCAGCTTGCTTTTGTGGCTGTCAGGAACATTCTAAGAATAAGTGATACCTCAGTTGAATTTTCATTATTGAATAGGATTTTGCTGAACAGAAAAATGGACAGTCTAGACAGAGGCAGCAGCATAAGCAAAGGCCTGGAGGTTTGGCCTCAAAGGCCTGACTGACGCAGAGCAGGCAAAGTCTGAATTCAGATGACAAATGTTCATTACAGAGGCCAATTTGGCAATGTACCAAAAATGAACCTTATGACTCAACAAGTCTATTTCTAGTTACCTATCCTAGAGAAAGACTCACACATTATATGAATAAAATGGCATGCACAGGAAAGGCATCCTAGCATGTTTGCAATAGCAAAGCACTACAAACCACCTAAATAGCTGTTCTAGGTAACAAACTGCAGCATTTTCAGAGTATGTAATATGTTCTTCATCTACATATGAACTGGATTTAGATGTAAAAACATGGATAGATTTCCAGGATATGCCCTTTAGTGAAAAAGAGAATATTTTGTTGAATAACATGTATGATATGATGCCATTTAGATTCTATAAATATATGCATTTGTATTTATATGTATGTATACTTCATATGTATAAATATATTTTATATGTAATATATAGTTTATGTGTGCATATGTGTGCATATACATACACATATATATGTGTATGTGTATGTAAAATTTGTACTGCTTCTCATGTGAATTAACTTCTCCATGTACTTTATTCGCCTTCTATTGTGTTTTTTAATTTCTAAAAGATATCTTGATCTATAAATATGTTTTCAAAATTTCATTCCAATTTCTCATGTGCCATTTAATATTTCTTATGATATATAATTTTTTACTTTAAAGATTTTGAAAGCGATTGAGAGAGAAGGATGGGAAAAGTTTGGGCAATAGGTACTCAGTTAACAGTTAGATAGGAGAATAAGTTCTGGTGTTCTATTTCACAGTAGGGTAACTAAAGATAATGGTACTGTACTGTGTATTTCAAAAAAGCTTGAAGAAAGGATTTTGAATGTTTTTACCACAAATAAATGACAAATGTTTGAGAAGACAGATATCAGGTTACCCTGATTTATACATTATACAATATATACATGTTTCAAAACACACCGTGGTAACTTATTAATAAGTACAATTTTTCCTGATATGTCAAGGATCAAACCCAAGGCCTTGTGCAAGATATATGACTGAGTTATATAATTTACATATATTAATATATTTATATATATTATATAGGGCTGCCACTGAGCCCCAATATTATTTTAGTGTCAATTAAAATGCAAATCAAAAAATTGTTAAAAATTAAATGAGATAATCCTTCATTGATATTTTTTATGACTATAAAAGTATTCTCATAGCAAAAATTCAAACAACACAAGAGGAAAGCATGAGAATAAGAGAGTGTTCACGAACTTTTCTGACATTGGAAAGATGTCATTAGACTCAGCAATAAGAAAGTGTGAAAGTTTAGGAATAAACAGGTATAATGGCTAAGAGATATGACTTAAGAATCAAACATATTTGAATTCCAATTCAGGTTCCTAGACGGGGGTATAGCTCAGTGGTAGTGCACTTTTCTAGCATTCACAAGTCCTTGGGTTCAATCCCCATGCACTGCAAAAAATATACAAATAAATCCAGGCTCTACCAGTTACTGGTGGTACAACACTATATAAATCATCTAAATTTTATGGGCTTTAGTTTCATCATCTATAATAAATAATACTTTTTCTCAAAGAGTTTTACATTTAAAGGAGTTGTCAATTATGAAGTTAATATTCTGAAGCTTGATCATTTTGAATTTCTTTCCTCAACTCCAAAGTTGGTTCACTTTCTTCTACCTTATGTTTTTTTTTGGATCTCTTCATTCATATGGTATTAGATGTAGATCTCTCAGATCAAAGAGCATAATTTTATTTCCATCACTTACATTAGCATCAAGGGATGTGGTTCATGATATACCTATACAGATGAATATTATGGTACATATGTAAATAAAAATAAAAGAATAAATAAAATATATGTTCTATAAGATATAACTACAAATACATAATGAGGCATTTTCATGTTCAATACATTAATATGTAAAGTAATACATATGCATACTATATAACAAAGTAAATTGGTAGAGTACTTAAAAGGAGATATACACACACAATGTAAGTACATGCACCTCAGTATTAACAATGATTTTCTCTGGGTAGAGGAAGAATAGGTGATTTATATATTATAGTTCTATGTATTCCCAGATATTTTCTTGTAGAAACATATAGGTTCCACATTCAGATAAAAAGTGATAATGGTATAAGACCATTCATTTTAAACACACACACACACATATGCATGCAAATACTTATCTTGACTTGAGACAAGGAAAAACCACCTAATCATTTGCTTCTTCTTATGTGACCAAAAACCCCATGAAGACCCCAACACTCATGTCAGGCATGTGTCAGTCGGGGTTGAGGCATTCCTCTCCCAAATATCAACTCTGCACCACCCCCTTAGCTTCTCTCCTGCCTTTGTTAGGTATGTTCAACCGGCAATTCTGGCTCTGGACACCAGATGGCACTTGGCAGTCTTTCTAAATATTTCCACAAAAGGTATTGTCTCAGCAAAGAGGTTAATGTTTTCTCTGATATGCGGATTCTAATTCACAATAAGGGGTCAGGGGTGGGAAGAACAGAGTTACTTTAGATTAGGTAGAGGGAAGTTAAGGGAGGGGAGGGGGTATGGGGATATGAAGGATAGTAGAATGAAACAGACATTGTTACCCTATGTACATATATAACTATACTACCAGTGGGATTCTACATCATGTACAATCAGAAGAATGAGAAATTATACTCCATCTATGTATGATGTATCAAAGTGCATTCTAATGTCATGTATAACTAATTAGAAAAAATTTTTAAAATGTAAAAGTTTTTCTTTTACACATGGGTTATGAACTACTGCATTTAGTATATTCTCACTTCTTTGAAAACATATTCATAGAAAAGTGTAGAAGGGATCTAAAATTGGATTATTCATTTAATTCAGCAAATATTTGTAGAGTGCTTGCTAGGTGCCAGGTACCACTAGCCACAATCCTTATTTTCTTTCCAGCTTCTTTTCTAAATTCCAGACACTTATATACAGCTGCCTACTGGACATTAGCTACAGCAAAACAAAAATGTGAAAACTCACTAAAACCCACACACCAACAAGGATAACATATTACTCAATACAAATCAAGTATTCCCTGTGCTCTGAAAAGCTACCATGTAAATTAGAGGTAGTATTATAGATGAGTAGAACACAGGATTTGAAGCAAGTAAATTTGAGACAGAACACAAGACCTGCCTTTAAATTATGTTATCTTATTCTTCACTTGTAAACATAACTGAGTTTGTTTACATTTTTATATCTGAATAAGAGAGAGAGGAGTCTCTGGTCACTGTGCCTGATTTCTTCCACCTGCCTCAACAGGGGTGCTCCCACTCTTTGTTAGTGTGTGCGTGTTGGGGGGGCTGGGGATAAAACTCAGGGCCTGTGCATATAAAGCAAATGCTCTACCACTGAGCCATAAGGGTGCTCCCACTATTATTCTCTGTCTTCTAAGAGCAGGGGGATCCTAATTACCAAAGGGCTCACTCTAGGGTATCAAGTGTTCAATGTTTTCTGCTCTGGAAGTGGTCAGGCAAGTCACTTCTCAGACATGTGATTGACATACCAGCCTCAGTGTGGGCAGGGACGTGATAAGGGCCTGTCTTAGTTTTACTCTGCTATAACAGAACACCTGAGACTGGGCCATCTATAAAGAACAGAAATGTATTCTCCCACAGTTCTAGAGGCTGGGAAGTCCAAGGTACCAGGATCTGGTGTGCACTGTCCTACTATGTCCTCAGGTGGTGAAATGTGGAAGGGCAAAAGAGAAACCATGTGCTCTTATGGCAGAGAGAGAAGAGGGAGAACCCACTCTGGCAAGCCCTTTTTATAGCAGCATTAAGCCATTCATGAGGACAGAGCCACCTTTCATTAGGCCCCAACTCTAGTACATGAATTGTGGGGAATATATTCATACCACAGCAGGAGCCCAGAGAACTGGGCTCTGGACACTGCCGACCCTCCACCATCAATGCCTTAAGAAGTATCTTTACACCAGCTCACAGTCTGACTGCCTTCATCCCCAAGTCAAGGAATGGGTACACAGTGCATGTGTGTTTTCAGACAGGACGTGACACCCCTCTTCTCCCAAGTTGCAGGACCACGAGCCTTTGTGAGCTCCCTTTACCTGGGGTCTCCTGTACTCCTGGGTCTGGGCTGACTCAGACATCAGATGCTCTGTGCCAAGCAGACACAGAGCTAAGTCATCACAGAACCAACAGGCCAGGGCATATCCTAGGCCCTCCTGTGAGTCTGGGCAAGGCGGGTGGGAGAGAGATGGGTGAGGTCTTGTCTGCTGGCTAACCTCATTTTACCCAATTGTTTTGGACACTGGACACTGAGGGAGGGGTCAGCCCCCTCTGCTTCAACCCAGTTTACCTGCTCTTAACCTGGTGCAGACACCTGCCTGCTCAAAGACTATCCTAAGCATGTTTCTAACTAGGAAGCTTTGGGGCCTCCCCCCTTACAAAAAGATCCCCCAAGGAGAAAGGGCAAAGGAGGGAAAGGCAGCATGCTCCAACCTGCAGTGTGGACCATCGTCATCCTCCAGGTAAGTCTGTTCCTCTCAGCCCAGCCATTGGCTCCAGAGATCCTGATTCCTGCTGCAGTCTGGAGCAGAGAACAAAGGCAGACCCAACCTGGAGAGGAGTGTGGCTTGGGGGAGCCCTTCCATGCCTGCCTGCCACTTGCCTCCCCATAAGTGTGAGGGGTTGGATGCCTTATAAAACTGGCATGGTGAGCCCCTGGAATCTTACATCATTCTGGTCAGAATTCCAGCTCTTCCAGCATCCATCAGGCTGCCATGACCTTGAAGAATGGTCTGGAGAGATGAAGAGCTCTCAAAATGGCATCATACAGGGGAAAAAATAAAAGTCAAATTAGAGCCAAAGGATCAGGGTTTGCTCAAGCATTTTGTAACTTGAGTACCAGAGGAAAACTTTGAATTTATTTGTGATGTATTTTACTCACATAAGAAAGGAGCAGAAGACATTACATAAAGTTCATCATGAAAATGCATCTAGCTATTAAGTCATGTCTTTGCTTTTTATTTTGTGTATATCTTGCTTTGCTGTAAGAAATCTAAATTTTATGTTGTAAAATTAGTAATGTTGTCTTTAGTTTGTCACTGAAAATATGAACAAACTTTATACCTTTTAATTCTGATGCAATTACCTATACTTTTATGTCATAGTTTCTTGTTACTAAAATTAGCAGTATATTGTATATGCCAGTGGCTTTCCAATTTTAGTGTGCTAATTTGCAAAAGAGCAGGTTTAGTGGGACTAGAATAATTTTAAAGAGAAACATTTTAAAGAGAAACATTGATATATAAAATATAAATAACATTAATGCTGAATTTGAGGAAACAATCTCTCCCCACTATGTTCTTTTTGGAATTGCAAATCATAATTCTAGAAAAGTGCACACACTTACTGATGGCAACATAGTCAAACAAAAACTCTGAGTTCATGACAGGTCATAATGTTTAAAAAAGTTATTAAGTACTATCTATATTTCTAACATTAACAGGATCAACAAAATAAAAATCTTAGGACTTACCAAGGTAGTTTAATGAAGAATTCATAATATATATACAAATACACATATAGTACTTTAATATTTTTCAAAGTATTTTTCATATTTCTTAGGGATATGGAGTAGTATAGATGAATGTCCGAGTTTGAGTCTAAGCTTTGTTTTCCTCTTTTATTCATACAAGTTAGATAAATTTGTAAGGTTAATTTCCCTGAAGCCCCTGATAGAACTTAACAAAAGGCAAGGTAGGCAACTGAAATCATAATTATTCTTGTATTTGGGAGGGGGGTTTAATTCTGAGTTCATATAATAGTGTCTTTCTCACAAATTTGTCCTAACCCAGGACCCAAAGGAACTCTTGTTTGAGTCCAGGGAAGAAAATGGAGTCTTTAAGAGGAAAAAATGGACAGGATTATTTTGTTCAGAATTCCTCCCCCTGGGCACATACTGGGTATTGAACCCAGGGTGCTTTACCACTCAGCTACATCCCCAGTCCTTTTTTTTTTTTTCATTAGAGGTCTTGCTAAGTTACTGAGAGTCTCACAAAGTTGGTGAGGTTGCAATTGAACTTGCAATCCTCCTGTCTCAGCCTCCTGAGATGCTGGGATTAGAGGCATGCACCAACCTTGCTAAGCATTCTTTTAAAACATCAAGGTCTAAGCAGCATTTGGGATGGTATACATTGGGTAAGTGTAATTTCCCAGCTGGAAGAGGGGAATTCTGCATATACCTATAGGAGTCAAAGTGCAGCTCTGTCTCATCAGGGACTGCAAAGCAATCACTAAGGTGGTGCACTTTAAGGACATTAGCAGCATGGGGGCTGGTGGCAGGAGCAGGACCTACAAGAAGGAGCAGCTTTACCTGGTAAGTATGGCAGTGTCTGAGAGTATAGTAGGATAGGAACAGAATGTGCCACTCACCTGGAATATCACAGGAATTTGTGAGCATGAAGGAAACCTCCCCTGTGTTTGAAGAGAATCTATAGTAGTTGGGATCCTGCAGTGTAGGTGACGAAAGAAAAGAACACAGTTCACACAATCTTTATCTCATTTTGTCCCACAGCAGCACTGTAAGGCAGGTCGTATTCATATTCATATGTGAAAATAAGACTCTTAGCTATAGTAAATACCTGATTTATAATCCTGCCTAAGAGATTCAGAAGAAACATGAATCAGTTTTCTTTAAGTTCTGACAAATATTTATTAAGGGTCACATTGTCTTTATAAGCTGATTAACAGGGTTTTGTTTTATTTTTTACAAAATTGCTTTGCATTTTTTCCATTACATTGTTTCTTTTGCAACAGTAGAATTTTTTCAGGGAAAATGGGAATTTCAGATAAAGCAAAAATTAAAAAGATAAAAATCACCTACTATACTGCTTAGATAGCCATTGTTAAGCCTTTTAAGTATATACTTTTAGTTTTTTCTTTGCATATTAATATATAAATATATGCGGTTTTTTTTTTACAAAAACGGGATACTATATATACCTTTTGAAAATTGCTTTTTTTTCCACTTCACAATATATAATGTACATCTTTCCATGCAAATGGGTGGGAGTCAGATTTTAGGAGGCAAAAGAGCCAATTTTATGCCAGTTACAAGCCAGACATGTAAAATAAACTGCATACAAATATAAAATGAAGACAGAAAAAAAAAGCCATAAGAGAACGCAAACAGAAAGTCCAGGTGGCAATACTGTTATGATTCAAAACTGCACTGAAGGCCAAACACATTAAATAGGATAAGGACGGCTCCGTTTTGCCTTCCAATGCATTATCATGAGTTTATTTCTTACTCTTTTCATCTCTTCCATTTCATCTGCTGCCTGTATCATCTCCTCATTACTTAAATTTCTGCCATGGATGTCCCCTCTAAACTGCGGGCGAGAACGGGCCAGCCTTTCTTTGAAACTTCCCTCTTCCAGCTTATGTTTGCCCACTCCACAAGGAGGCTGCTCCATGGGAGGGCGCTCCGCCAGCAGGTCCTTCCGGGAGAGGCGCTCCCGCGGAGGGCGCTCCTCACACAGCAGCATCTCAGGCAGGAGCTCAGGCAGGAGTTCCTCGGGAAAGAACTCCTCCTCAGAGGAGCAATCCTCAGAGGACTGCTCGTCCTCGGAACACTGGTTGTCAGGAAGCTGCTCCTCCGGAGACCGGTCCTCATCAACCTTTGGCGAGTTCTGTGGCTGTTCTTCGTTTTCTCTGCATGATTTTTCCATGTTGAGATTTTTCTTCTTCAAGCACAGTTATTCTTAAGAGACAAGAAAAGGCAGTCGAGTCACAATACTTGGCAGCTGGCCAATACCCCGGCCCTGGGTACTAATACCTGCTTTGCCCTGATTCGTGGCCCAAGTCCTTAAACCTGCGTTTACTTAGAGGCTCTTGGGGCTCTCGTCACCAAGTCGCTTTCTTGGTTGCCCCCTCCTTCCCGAAAGCCCACCATTTTCCCAGCAGGCCTTGCCACAGGCTTCTCCCACTGTGACAGGGGCGGGGCAGTGGGGGCCCTGCAGACTCCGTTCCTTTCGGCATCCTCCCTTGCACCCCTATCCTGGGTCGCTTCCCTTCCCCCACCTGGACCTCTCACATCCATGCACCCCTAAGTCGTCCCCTCCTTAAGGTGCCCCGCTGAGACTGCAGACAGACGCCAGACAGGGTAGGGGGCGGAGAGAGAGAAGGAGGGCGAATTGACTGACGCACACCCCCAGTTTCAGCCGCCGACCCCATGCCAACCCCCTTGGGGTTCGCTTCCCTACTCAGACCCTACATCAAGCTTTGTCCTCTATGTCCCCACTTCTCCACCCAGCAAAGCTGGTCATTTCTTTTCAGGCGGGAAGTGGAAGCGAAGGTTACTTAGAAATTGTTTCCAAGTGTTTTCACCTCCCTTCCGGGAGGAGGGCTTCACCCACCTCTTCCCCGAAACCCCAAGACCACCATTTTCTTTAACAAAATTGTGGGCGCGGGGTGGAGGGCGGGGCTGGAGCCTACCGAAAGGCCTGGACTCAGCCATCCGGATCTGTTCCCAGGGATTACAAGGCAGCACCAACACTCACATCGATTTCAGAGGATCGAGGGAACTTACTTCCTTCTGCTTTCCCTCTCGACCAAAGGGTAATAGGGAGATGGTGTCTGGACAGGCAAAAAGGACCAGGACGAGAGGGACTTGGGCAGACATAGGCTCCTGGTCACGTGAGGGCCGCGCGTCACTGCCGAGCTCAGATCCCCAGTTACCACTTTGACCGGCGACTGTTCGCAGCAACCTTCCAGAATCTCCTGACTCCAGACACACCAGGCATTGTCACTCACCTTTCTTTGTTTATATTTGTCTGTTCCCTGGTTACCAGAGACGATTAGCATCAGGTCTCAGTGGTTATTGTCTCTTCCTGCCTGCTGCTTGCCTCTCTCCCACCACCGTCCCTTCCTCACCCACTAAAGCCTCTGATTTCCCCTTCTCTTCAGATCCTGCAATGCAATTTGACTTTCACGAATCACCGCAACTCTCAAGTTTAATCCACATCTATAACGGTGTCATGTCCATTTAGGCTCCATCAGCATGTTTTCATTTCTTCTCACTTTCATGGAAGGCAAACTTTCATATTTCTTTGACATCACTATTTTTTGTGTGTGTTTTGAGGCCCCAGACCTATATCACAAAGAAAAGCTCCAATATAAATTGATAATCATTCACTTCTACACTTTTAGAAAGAGTTGTTTGTAAAGTATGCAAATCTAAAAAGATTCAGTACTTTGGTTTTCATAAATCAAAATATACATTTGTCCACCTAAGTACAAATAATCCAGAAAATGTATTTATTAATTATTTGAAGTGGGAGAGTTCTTGATGGATAGCATGGCATTTTTCTCTTCCCCCTCTCTCTATATACACACATATATACATACACACATGCAGATCTATCTATCTAGATACATGTATGTACACATAGGCACAATAAATAGTTTATATGAATATCTAAATTATTACTATTCATAACAGAAAAAAATAGATTTTACTGGGACTCTTAAATCCTTAGTCAGCCAGTTATTGGTGCTTCTGGTTGAGAAAGTTTATATTAATTCATTAAATCAACAAATACTTTGATTCCTGGAATTGCTGGACCCCAAAATTTAGATGCAACAGAGAAGACAGTCAATAATAAACCATGCTAGGGCTGGGGTTGTGGCTCAGTGGCAGAGCACTTGCCTAGCATGTGTGAGGCACTGGGTTCAATTCTCAACACTGCATATAAATAAATAAAATGAAAAGGTCCATTGATAGCTAAAAATATTTTAAAAAATAACAAATCATGCAATAATTCAATTTACCACATACTGAGAAGTAGGATTAAAACCACACTAACAAACTCAATTATCATTACAAGTACTATATATTTTTGGATCCGTTTTATGATCTCCAACCTCATGCCTACAACTCACCTGTTCAAAAAGCATAGATGGTACTTTCTCATGCAGATGCCCTTTCATCCAGAGAGTAGACTACCTCTCCTCTCCCTGTTTTATACTTTCAGGGTATGTGGTCATCAGATCTGTGAGGATTCTGGAACTGTTTTTTTTTTCTTTTTCTTTTAAACCAAGGTTGTTTAGTAAGTTTCTGAACAGAAATTCATATGTGAAATTTCCCATTTTGTGAAATTGTTGATTTTCTCCAGCACCTAATTTACTTTGTGTTGATATAGCAACTAGACAAATATTAGTTTATCTTTTGCTTTATTGTTTTAATTTTCAGCTTTTCTGTACTGTGTGTCTTTAAAGCCAAGTTTTACTATGACTTCATTATTCTTTCACCAAGGATTGGTTTCTTATTTGTTGGTTTTTTTCTTAGAGAAGTCCAACTTCATCCATTCCTTCATTTCTATTCTTATTCTCCTTTCATCTTATGATGGACAACTCACTACTTTATGACTTCTCAATGAAATTTTAGATAGTTCTAATCATTTGGAGTTCATAGGTTAACTAATTTATTTATGCATTTGTTGAGTTGCAATCTGCCTCCCAGTTTTCACACATTGATTGGTCCTGGCTCTGCCCTCTGAACTGGTAGAAAACAAGTATAAAATAATTAAACTGCCTTTTACCCTTGATAACTTGAAATGCCAAGGGTTTTGTTCTGGTCCTTTCCCTTTCCCATCAGAGAGACACACTGGACAACCTACTTAACCTTTCTATGACTCAGCTTCCTCATCTAAAAAAAAATTAGAAATGAACTGGGCTTTGTGGCACATGCCTGTAATTCCAGCGGCTTGGGAGGCTGAAGCAGGAGAATCATGAATTTAAAGCTAGGCTCTGCAATTTAGCAAGGTCCTAAGCAGCACAGTGAGACCCTGTCTCAAAATGAAATATATATAAAAAAGGGCTAGGGACAAAAATTGGGAATGATAATAGTTTACCTTTATATCTTTTCCATAATTGTTTTAATTTTCTGTTTTTCTGTGACATGTGTCTTTAAAACAAAGTTTCACTCTACTTCTTTTTTAAAAAAAGTTTCAGTGCCACAGATTGAACCCAGGGGTACTTAACCACTGAACCACATCCCCAGCCCATTTTTAATATTTTATTTAGAGACAGGGTCTCACTGTGTTGCTTAAGGCCTTGCTAAGATTCTGAGGATGGCTTTGAACTTGTGATGATCCTGTTTCAGACTCCAGAGCCACTGGGATTACATACATGTGCCACTGCATCCAGTTTGTCTTTATTCTTTTGCCAAGGATTGGTTTCTCAATAGTAGTACCTATCCCATTGGATTGGTAAGTAGAGTACATGAGTCAGTGAGTCAGTATATGTGCAGGATCTGGAATATTGCCTAGCACATAGAAAGTGCTGTATATGGATTAAGTATAATAATGGGAAGAGTACATAATACTGTGAAAAAGCACTAACAATACTATTAATTATTATTCTTTTATTATAAATATTGTAGCCAAAGAAAAACCTCAATAAACCCTCTAGCTTCACTTGTTTCTAGTTGATTTTTAAAATGATTAATTTTTGGAGGTCATGAAGATGAGCAATATATTATTAGCCTCCTACTAGCTTTGCTGTAGATAACACCTCTGACATGTGGGTGATGATGATAATAGTTGCCTAGGTTACTCTTCAGGGACTTAAAGGTCACTTTTGCTGAAAGCACTGACTCTACACTTGGACCTGCAGGTGTCCAGTGGGTGACTAAAATAGGATGAAAAAGATTGGCATCTTTGCCTTCATATTGCATCTGTCTCCTTTGCTACCCTAACCTTTGAGTCAGATTTCTGCCTAATTCTGCACATAGACATATTAGTCCAGAACTGGCAGTGCAAATTGGTGCATCAAAACCCCCCAAATCTTCTTTTTCCTTGTCAAATAGAGGATGACAAGACAAAGATAACTGAAATATTTTCAAGGCTCATGAGGCATTATGACCCTGGACTTACATACCAACCACCAGTTTTCATAATGTCCTATTTCAGATCACCTGAGTGATGCCACAAAAGACTCCAGTCATCAGTCCTCTCTCCACATAAGCCCTCCTTCCCTTCCTGCTGCCTAGTAGAAGGAGCTTGAAACCTAGACTGAGTTAAGGTTTGTGTTTTGTTTTGTTTTAATAGTACTGTGGGTTGAACCCAGGGGAGTTCTACTACTGAGCTACATCCCCAGCCTTTTTCTTTTTTTTTTTTCATTTTTTTCATTTTGAGACAGGGTCTCTTTAACTTGCTGAGGCTGGCCTTGAATTTGTGATCCTCCTGCCTCCCAAGTAGCTGGGAATACATGTGTGCTCCACCATATCCAGCAAGATTTACTTGGGTTTGGTAACAATAGTAATGAAGTTTTTATTTTTTCAGTACTGGAGATTAAACCCATGACTTCATGCATTCTAGGTATGCAATATACCACTGAGCTATATCCCCAGCCCTAGAGCTATTTTCCATATGCTACCTCATGTAATTCCTTTTTTTAAAGTGGATACAATACCTTTATTTTATTTATTTTTATGTGGTGCTGAGGATCAAACCCAGTGCTAGGCAAGTGTTCTACCACTGAGCTACAACTCCAGCCCCCTCAAGTAATTCTTAATATATATGCTCCTACCAAGACATTTTTCTCCAGTTACTTAGGCTATTTCAGATATGACAATTTTCAAGCTCACTCACCATTCTACATGTTCCTGAACCTGTAAATGTCTTGGAAAATACCACATATTCTGCCTAAACTGGGCATGGTGGCGCATCATAGGACTATCCTAGTGACTTGGAAGGCTGAGGCAGGAGGAATGCAAGTTCAAAGCCAGCCTCAGCAACTTAGTGAGGCTCTAAGCAAAATAGCAAGACCCTGTCTCGAAATAAAAAAATAAAAAGGGGTGGGGATGTGGCTCAGTGGTTAAGCCATCCTGGGTTCAATCCCTGGTACCAAAACAACAAAACATATTCTGCCTAATGTAGAATTCAGTGATTTTTATCACCCATATCATTCTTGAATAGGTACCATACATATACAGATGAATCCTAAATTTGTAGTAGATTTTGGGAATGCCATCACAAAGTTGAATCTAGTTTAAGTTGCAGTCAGTTGATAACTCCTCAATGTGTTTCATGTATCCAGCTACTAATGCTTTTTTGTAAACCATTTTAATCTTAATCCAAGTACAGAAGCTTCTGTTTTTTTGGGCTAAATGTTATCTTGTTAGATTCACTACCTCATTGTTTGAATCCAGACTCTCATTCAGTATATTAGCTACAAAGTAGTAATTTAAGGTATACCATTAGTACTAAACAGAATAATAAAGTCAGCAAGCTCAGGAAATATCTAGGGAAAATCTCAACAGAATTCTGACTCCAAATTTTTTTTAAAAAATCCTTTTTCATAATGTGTGTGGCAGCCCTGAATTTGTCCTTTCTGGCTTGTTCACCTCCTGTCATCTCAGTGAGACTTCTCAAGGTGGGATAACTTTTTTTCTGGTGCTCCTGATAGAAGACAAAATTGTCCATGAAAACCTTCAAACCATCTTAAATTATCCCTTGATGATAATTTGGTAAATATGGGGATGAGGTATATAAGAAAATTGTGAGGAAGTAGAAGGAAGAAAAGAGGAATGAAGATAGACTCTCCATATAGGCTCTAAGTCTCTGCCCAGCAGTAGCTGATTTGAGGTCCCCTTGAGAGAAAGGACTGTCAAAAAAGGAATAAGGTGAAGGTGGTTCTGCTGAAGTGACAATCATTTGTAATAAAGGAAAGATCCACCACTGTAGAGTTTGGGTGCAAGCAGAGGGCTGAAAAACAATCCTTCTGATGAATTTGATTTGATACTGACGACTTGGGGTACTAGGAGGGTATGTTGCTTGGTTCACTATCATTAGCAAAGGTTTAAGCCTAAGGAACCCATTTAAAATATAAGAGAGAATCACAGCCTTTGGGACAGGAGTCCCCTCTGTTTCTCCTTTGCTAACAAAGCAATAAAACTTCTATTTCTTTTTCTCAAAAACAAAACAAACAAACAAAAAAAAAATCAGTAAACTCTGGGAGGTTACAAATTGTTCCCATGGAAATGTAGTAGCAGAGATGGGATTTAAAACCCAAGGCAGGTTGCCTGGCCTGGTGGCACAAGCCTGTAATCCCAGCAAATCCACAAGCTGAGGTAGGTGAATCACAATTTCAAGACCAGTCTGGACAATTTAGCAAGACCCTGTCTCAAAATAAAATTTAAAAGGGGCTCGGGATTTAGTTCAGTGAGTGAATACCCATGGATTCAATCCCCAGTACCAATAGAAAATAAATGAATAAATAAATAAAACCTAGGCAGGAATAGGGGAGTACTGAGTAATAAAATCTTCCAAATTATGCTGTGTGTATGTACAAATATACTACAATGAACTCCACATTAATGCAGCAATTAGAATAATAATAATAGAAGAGAAATCAATAGAGTAGAGCAAGCAGATCAGGAGAGAAAGAAAAGGGAAAGTACTGGGGAATGAGAATGATTAAATTGTGTTATGTACATGTATGAATATGGCATAATGGATCCCACTTTTGTTAAGTATAGTGCACCAATGATTTTTTTAAAAACGACCTGGGCAGGAGCCAATGCAATGGTGCATTCCTGTAATTCCAGGAAGACTGAAAAGTTTGACTCCAGCCTGGACAACTTATTGAGACCCTGTCTCAAAACAAAATTTTAAAAAGGACTGGGGGCGTAGCTCATTGATAGAGTACTTGCCTAGCACACGAGAGGCCCTGGGTTCAATCCTCAGTATGGAAGAATAAAAATAAAAATAAAACCTAAGCAGGGCCTGGGAGTATAGCCCAAGTGATAGAGCACTTGCCTAGCATGCATGAAGCCCTGGGTTCCATCCCCAGAACTACTACAGTGTGACATGAGAGGTTGTGCTTTTAACCACTCTGTAAAACAGAGCATTGGTTCCAGTCACATTTATGTACAGCCAGGATGGGCAGCACAGATATTTTCAGGAAGCAGGAGCTGGAAGTATCTGAAGGCAGACAGAGCAGCCATGCAGAAAGGAGGAAGGCAGTCAGCCTGGCCAGCTGCTGCCATGACAACAGTCTCCAGGGCTGTGCCCTCCTCTGGGGAATCTGAGGAAGCCCAGGGCAGGTTTCTGGTTCATGAGTTTCTGGCCCAGGGATTCCCATTCCTGGTGGGGCTGCACTTCTGTGGCAGGAACAGAGACTCCCTCCCTCTGAGTCCCTATCATTTCACTTGGCAGGGCCTGTGAGAAGCTCTGCCCTCCCCAGCTCAAGGTGCCCCCTGCTGCTGCCTCCTCTGCATTCTTTCCTAATGGCACTAATGGCAGTCCTTGCTCTCAGACTTGCAGCTGTTGACTGCAGCAGGCCCTGTCCAGCCTGTGGCTCTCCTGCTTTCCTCCCCCAGCTCTGCCCCAGGGGAAATCTCCAGGTAGGAAAATGCAATGACAAGAGCCTTCTCTTTTCTGCTTCTGGCCTCATCCTAACAGGGGCCTAGAGACACCAGTGCACTCACAAGCACCCCCTGAGCCCACACATGTATGTGCTCAGAGAAGCAAGGAAGGGGCCCTGAGAAAAGGTGGGCTAGCAGCTGAGTCTGCTAGAAACACACAGGGACAGAGAAGACAGGTCCAGACCTGGGCTGAAGGCAGACAGTAGCAGCTGGGTGCTGGGTGGGACTCCTGCTGTCATTCATCCACTGTGGCTCTGGACACTTGGGAATCTTCTAACCTTCTTCTTGCCTCATTTTATGACTTTTTCATCCCTAAAAGATAGGTAGGACTGTACTAAAATCATGAGTGAGGTCCCTTCCAGCTCTAGGGTTCTATGGACTCCACCCTGTCCACAATGCTGAGGAGAGGCTTCTCTTAGAAACATTATTTGGCCTGTGTGGGGACCTCCTCCAGACTGTAGCTGCTGCTTCTGCCTGTCCTGGAATCCAGATAAGTTCAGAGCATAGAACTTACCCTATGCTGGCCTGCCTGGCTGGGCTCCAATTAACAGTTTACTCATCACCTCACGGACTCTCACAAACACCCAGAACTACCCCAGCCTGAGACCTGAGAAGAAAACACTGGGACAGAGGCAGGACTGGCTACCTAATTTGTGGGGGCCAATTTAAAATGACAAGGAAAGTCCCCTTGTTCGAAAAATATGGGGGAAATTCATTAAAGGTACTTTTTTCCTCTGGTCTGTTTTTTGATATGCATTTATATTTCCTTTTAAAAGAGCCTTCTTTTTTTAAGAATTATTGTAAATTTGTAAATTTTATAATTTATGAATTTTAATTTATAGCCCATTTGGCCTATTATTAGCATCTTACAATATTTTGGTGCATTTTTCTATAATTCATGGACCAATATCGATATATTAACAATAACTAAACTGCATACTTTATTTAAATTTTCTCTGCTTTACAAATGTACTTTTTCCTTCCCGAATCCAATCTAGAATACCATAATTCTTTTATTTGCTGTCTCCACAGGCTTCTTTTGGCTGTGACAGTTTCTCAGATTTTGTTTGGGGTGACCTTGAATATTTGGAGTACTACTCAGATATTTTGTAGACTGTCCTTGTATTGGAATTTTTCTGGTATTTATTTTATCATGGTTAGACTGGAGTTATGGATTTTGAGAAGTAGATTAATGAGGTAAAACGCTGTTTCATCACAATATATCAAGGCTATCTGCCCTCATTGTAATTGATGACTATTGATTTCTTTTTTTTGGTACCAGTGATTGAACTCAGGGGCACTCAACCACTGAGCCACATCCCCAGTCCTATTTTGTATTTTATTTAAAGGGGGTCTCACTGAGTTGCTTAGGGCCTTGCCATTGCTGAGGCTGGCTTTGAACTCGCGATCCTTCTGTCTCAGCTTCCCAAAACATTGGGATTACAGGTGTGCACCACTGTGCCCAGCATGACTATTTTTTTTTTTAAAGAGAGAGTGGGACAGAGAGAGAGAGAGAGAGAGAGAGAGAGAGAGAGAGAGAGAGAGAGAATCTTTCAATATTTATTTTCTAGTTTTCGGCGGACACAACATCTTTGTTTGTATGTGGTACTGAGGATCGAACCTGGGCCGCACGCACACCAGGAGAGTGCGCTACCACTTGAGCCACATCCCCAGCCCCCAGCATGACTATTGATCTCAACCTTAACATTATGTTTTTACCTATCATATAATGACATTGTAAATAAAGTCAAAAAATTTTAACTTATCAGCATGAATTATACAGCCCAATATACTATTGTATAAAAGACAGTTTTAAATGCATTTATAGGGGCTGAGGGTGTAGCCCAGTAGTAGAGCACTTGCCTAGCATGTGTGAGACTATAGGTTCATTTAATCTCCAGAAACACATACACACACTGTTATGGTTTGAATGTGAGGTGTCTCCAAAAAGCTCCTGTGTGAGACAATGCAAGAAAGATCAGAGGAGAAATGATTGGGTTGTAAGAGTCTTAACCCAATCAGTGAGTAAATTCCCTCTCCTGATAGGAGTTAACTTAGTGATAACTAAATTGTAGGGTGTGGCTGCAGGAGATGAAAATTGAGGGCATGGCTTTAGGGTATATATTTTGTATCTGGAGAGTGGAGTTTTTCTATCTCTCTGCTTCCTGATTATCATGTGCATTGCTTCTCTCCACCACAGTCTTCTGCCATGATGTTCAGTCTCACTTTGAGCCCCAAGGAATGGAGCAGGCCTTCTATGGACTAAGACCTCTGAAACCGTGAGCCCTCAAATAAACTCTTCCCCCCTACAATTGTGCTGGTCAGGCCTTTTAGTCATAGTGGCCAAAAAAAAAAAAAAACTGACTAAAACTCACACATACACACTCATACACAAAGATAAGAGCCTTTGACTTGCATTGAGAATCACCAGAATAACACATGTCATATTTTGTAGATTGCATATATATTTCTTTTCTTTTTTTCTTCTTCTTCTTTTTTTTTTTTTTTTGGTGGTACTGGTGATCAAACCCAGGATTTAGCATATGCTAGGCAAGTACTCTACTACTTAACTACACACCTAGTTCATTTTTAGATTTTATTTGGAGACAGGGTCTTACTGAGGTGCTCAGGCTGGCCTTGAACTTGCAAACCTCCTACCTCAGCCTGCAAGAGTAGCTGGAATTATAGTTGAGTATCACCACTGTAAATACTGGTGTATTTACTTCTTATCAGAACAGTGGAATCACTGCCCAAACCAACTAGCAGTTTTTATTTCACTTCTTGATGTGTGCACATGAACACATTCTGCAAACACTCTCCACTTTCCTCTTGCTCATGAGTAAAGAAGAAATGAAAGGAAAAGACTTATGGATTTCTCCATATTTCCTTTATTTGTCATCATTTTCAATATAGGTGTTTAGTGAATAGAAAGGAAAAACATGTGAAGAAAAGACATCATTGGGTATCGTGGTTGTTCCTGTTTCTTAGAATGTAATTTTGTTTGATTTAAGTTCTAAATGGGTACAAAAGGATGGTGTATCTTGGCTTTCAGCACCCAAACCCTGATCCTTTGTCATAGATGTAGCCTGCTTACCTTTTATTTGATTTGATTCTTGCTGAACTCTCATGCATCACAGGATCACTGGAATTCTGTGCTCATGGGGCATCAGAAATACCATAAGCAAATTGGGCAGCAGGAATGGCAGACACACAATATGTGCATGCCCTTATAAATTTTATAACCAGATTGTAGATTTACACATGTTCACACACACATACACACACACAAGCCTGCTAGGATCTTAATTGGAATTACTCTAATATATACAGATCAGTCTGGGGAAAATTGCCAATTTGGCAATATTGAGTATTCTGATACATGAATATGGTATACTTCTTCATTTATTTTGGCCTTCCATAATTACTTTCAATTATGTATTATATATTTCAGCATACACATTTTCACTTATTTCATAAAATTTAATCCTCATTATTTCATGCTTTGGGTGCCTTTGCTTAAGCATTTCAAGTTTTTCATCTTCAAATTTATTTATAGTATGTAAAAGAGTTGGTTTTTGTATATTGCCCCTTTAGCCTGAACTAATGTTAAATTCACTTAGTAGTTCTAATAAGTTTTTAATAGATCTATAGGGAATTATATGTACATGCTCATGATTCTCTTGCAAATAGTGTTACATCTTCCATTCCCATCTACATGACTTTTTATCCTTGTCTTATTACACTCACTAGAATTTCCAGTATGTTTTTCTTTTATCTTTTTTTTTGTATGTGGGGTGGAGTGATATGGATTGAATATAGGGGCTCATGCATGCTAGGGAAGTGGTCTAACTCTGAACTACATCCCCACCCCTTTTTAAAATTTTATTCTGGTACAGGGTCTCACTAAGTTGCCAAGGCTGGCCTCGAACTTACAATCCTCCTGTCTCAACCTCCTGAGTAGCTGGAATTATAGGTGTGTGCCACCACACTGAGCTTCATTTTTGAATAGCAGTAGTGAGAGTAGACATTCTTGCATGGCTCTCAGTCATAAAAAGAAAATATTCTGTCTTTCACTATTAAGTATGATATCAGCTTCAGTTTTTCATAGATGCCCTTTTTCAGGTTAAGGAAATTCCTTTCTATTCATAATTTCCTGAGAGTTTTTTTTCAATGCTGTGTATAAAACCTTTTATAACCCAGCCTCCTGAAAGATTTGATCATAAATGAGTATTGACTTTTATCAAGTTTTTTAAGGTATCTGTTGTGATACTTACATTTTTCTCCTTTATTATGTTAATGTTGAATTATATTGACTTTCAAACACTCAACCAATTTTGCATTCCTGGAGTAATTCTTTACTAGGTCATAATAAATTTATATACTTTTAATATATTGCTGAATTACATTTCCCAAAATTTTGTTAAGGATTTTTGCCTCTGAGAGACTGGGGATATAGCTCATTGGTAGAGCACATACATGAGGCTCTGAGTTCAATCCCCAGTACAACATACATGATGAATAAAAATAATAATTTTTGAATCTGTATTCATGAAGTCTGTAGTTTTCTGTTAATGTTTTTATATTAATATCAGAATAATTCAGCCTTACTGTATAGAGAAGATCTCTTCCTCTACTTTCTCAAAGAATTTGTTTAAAACTTGTATTATTTTAACCTTAAGTACTAGATATAATTCACTAGTGAAGATATTTATTTAAGCCTGAAGTTTTCGTAGAAGTTTTTTTTTTTTTTTAATAACTCGTTTTCTTTTATAGATATAGTGAGTGGTTGCTGGAGCTGGCATGGATCAGCCAATGAGATCTGATTGTTACCATCTCTTATTAAATCCACATTCAGTGATAACACATTTACAATTTGGAATTGGCTGTGGTTTATGTGATGGGAATTAGATAGTTTATGAATGAGGGTTTTAATTTTCTAAATACCACTTTTTAATTATTTTTTATGGACACAATATCTTTATTTTATTTATTTATTTTTATGTGGTGTTGAGAATTGAATCCAGTGCCTCACACGTGCTAGGCAGGCACTCTACCACTGAGCTACAGCCCCAGCCCTAAACACCACTGTTATGTTCATGTTTTCCATTTATATTTTGAGTGAGATTGGTAATTTGTGTCTTTCAGGGAATTTGACCATTTTATCTATGTAATCAAGTTTGTTGGCTTGAAGTTGTTCCTCATATTACCACTCTATCCTTTATTTTTAATTAAAAATTTTTGTGTGTGTGTGGTGCTGGGGATTCAACCCAGGGCCTTATGCATGCTAGGCAAGAGTTCTGCCACTGGGTTGAATTCATAGCCCTCCCATACTACCCTTTAAATGTTAAATGTTGGGGGATCTATAAAAATAATAGCCCTCTTTCTTTCTTCCTTCCTTCTTCCCTCCCTCCTTCCCTTCCTTCCTTTCTTTCTTTCTTTCTTTCTTTTTTTTTTTTTTTGGTGGAAGGATGGTTCTGGGGATCAAACCCAGGATCATATGCATGTGGAAATATATTGGTTAATGAATAAAATGTGGTGCATCCAGATAATAAAATATTATTTGGCCATAAAAAGTAGATACTTATATATGCTACAACATGGTGGACCTTGCTAAATTTAAGTGAAATAAGCTAATCATAAAAGACCATATGTCACATGATTCCATTTACATGAAATGTAGAGAATAACCAATTCCATGGAGGCAGGAAGTAGATTGGTGGCTGGCTAGGGTTTCCATTTCTTATCATCACCAACACATTTAGCTTGTTCATTGAAAAATATAAGAATCACAACAGACACATTAAAAAACTTGATAAAATTCAATATTCATTTATGATCAAATCTACCACTGAGCTTAGCCCTTAGCTCCATTCTTATTTTTTTAAACAGCTTCTTTTTTTTTCTTTTTTTTTTGCACTGGAGATTGAACTCAGGGGCACTTAACCACTGAGCTATATCTCCAGACCTTTTTTTTTATTTTATTTTTTGTTTTGAGACAGCGTCTTGCTAAACATCTGAGGCTGGATTTTAACTTGAGATCCTCCTACTGCAGCCCCCTGAGTCACTAGAATTACAGATATGCACCATTACACACAGCTTAAAAACAGCTTTATTACAATATTGTTCATATAATATTCAGTTCATTCATTGGAATGCAATTCAGTGGCTTTAATATCTTCACAGATACATGTAATGATATCAAAGTCAATTTTAGAACTTTTTCATCACCCCCAATATATCATACCCTTTATTTATGATTCCCTTTCCCTAATCCTCCTCAATCCTAGCCAGCCACCAATCTACTTCCTGCCTCCATGTAATTGGCTATTCTCTACATTTCATATAAATTGAATCATGTGACATATGGTCTTTTATGATTAGCTTATTTTACTTAGCATAAGTTTAGCAAGGTCCACCCATGTTGTAGCATATATAAGTATCTAGTTTTTATGGCCAAATAATATTCTATTATCTGGATGTACCACATTTTATCCATTAATCAATTACTGGACATTTTTTTGGGTTGTTTTCACATTTGGGCTTTTATGAATGATGTTGCTATAAACAGTCATATACAAATATTTATGTAGATTTTTTTCTCTTGGATATTCAACTAAGGGTAGAATTGCTGGGTCATTTGGTAACTCTGTTGAATATTTTGAGGAACTACCATTTTACATTCCCACCAGTGATGTATAAGGGTTTCCATTTCTTATCATTACCAACACATTATTATTTAGCTTGTTCATTGGAAATATAGAGAAATACAATTGATTTTATATTGTTATGTACCCTACCACCTTCCTGACCACATTTATTAATTTTAATATTTTTTCATGAATTCCTTAGAATTTTCTATATAAAATTATGTCACCTGAATAGACATTGCTATGGTATGAAAGTTTGTGTCACCTCAAAACTTGTAGTTTGAACTTAATCTCCAATCTCATAGAATTAAAAGGTGGGACATTTGGGAACTGACTAGGTCATGAGGACAGAGCACTATAAAAACTTGGCCTCTTGGGCTAGGGTTGTAGCTCAGTGGTAGTGCACTTGCCTAACATGCGTGAGGCACTGGGTTCAATTCTTAGCACCACATAAAAATAAAAATAAATAAAATAATATTTCATCAACAATTAAAAAAAAAAAAAGAATT
Organism: Callospermophilus lateralis; assembly: GCF_048772815.1. Classification (NCBI taxonomy): domain Eukaryota; kingdom Metazoa; phylum Chordata; class Mammalia; order Rodentia; family Sciuridae; genus Callospermophilus; species Callospermophilus lateralis. The sequence continues at coordinate 82,701,779 of NC_135325.1, read as the reverse complement.
AGGCCTCTTGTAAAGTCTGAGGAAGCTGTTTGCCCTTTCTGCCATGAGGACAAAAGATGCTGTTTATAAACCAGAGATTGAAACACCAAATCTGCCAGCATATTTATCTTGAATTTCCCATCCTCTAGAACTTGGCATGGTGGCACATACCTGAAATCCCAAGTGCTTGGGAGACTGAAGCTGAAGGATCACAAGTAAAAGGCTAGCCTGGGCAATTTAGTAAGATCCTGTCTCAAAATAAAATTATAAAAAGGGCTATAGGGAATGTATCTTAGTGATAAGAGGGCATGAGGCCCTGAGTTCAATCCCTGGTATGACCGAAAACAAACAAACAAACACAAACACACACACACACACACACACACACACACAGGAAAAGCAACAATAAAAAAAAAGAAAAGAAAATCTGTCAGAGCCAGGCGTGGTTGTGCATACCTGTAATCCCAGTGACTCAGAAGATGAAGGCAGGGGGATCGCATGTTCAAAGCCAGCCTCAGCAATTTAGCAAGGCCCTAAGCAACTTAGTAAGATCCTGTCTCAAAGTAAAAAATAAAAAGTGTTGGGGATGTGGCTCAGGGGTAAATCATCCCTGGGTTTCATCCCCAGGACCAAAACAAAACAAAACAAATAAAAAATAAATTTCTGTAGCTAATAAGCTGCCCAGTTTACGATATTTTGGTGTAGCAGCCTGAAATATGACAGAGTTAGTTTTACTTTTTTTCTTTCTGACCTGGGTGCCTTTTTTCTTGCCTAACTTTCCGTGGCAGAACCTCTAGTGCAATATTAAATAGAAGTGGAGGGATTATTTTCTATGTTCATATATGAATACGTGACAAGTGAAACTCCACAGCATGTGCACTCACAAGATTGGTTACTAATTAGAATAAGTTATACTCCATATATGTACAATATGTCAAAATACACTCTACTGTCATGTATATCTAAAAAGAATTTTAAAAAAAACTGATGCAAGTTAAAAAAAATAAAAAAGAAAAACTAGAGAGATTAGACATACTTGTCTTGTTCCTGATCTTGAGAGGAAAGTACACAGAAGAATATGTTCTTAGGTTTTTTTTTTTTTTTTTTTTTTTTTTTTTTTGGTGTTGTTGTTTTACTGTGAGATGTCATTTTCATTCAGGAATTAGGGGAGATTCAAGTCATATAGAGTCCTACTCCAAAATCTTCACACCTGCCTTTCTAGGATGTACATTGTCCTGTATAGTCTCTTCTTGGTTTCTTCAGTTAAGTCAAAACTGTATGTTCCTCCTTTTCCCTATGTATTTTTGCTTCCTACTGTATTTCATATATTAATTTCCTTGCTGTGAAATGCTACTTTGGTTTTTAAATTTGGAATCACCAAGTTGTAAAGATATATATTTCTACCTGACAGGTATAGTACTGGTGAACTTTCAAGTTGAGAAGAGTAAATTGATAATTTATATGTATTTTTAAAATTAATCCTTTATAAGTGTTTTTTTAAGGAGTTAGTCCTTGACCACTAGTTTGATACCATCTGCATTTTAGGTGACCTGCTTCACCAGCATGTTTGTCACTCTCTATGACTAACTGTTTAAGTACTTATAACGGAAGAAATTGCTTTTCTACATAACTTCATGTTGGTGGGGTTATTTAGTATATAATGTCCATCAAACCCCTGTCTCTGGCTTTTTGAAGAGTTGCTCGGATGACAGTTATTTTCTATCATCTTTGACTGTCAAGAGTAGAATTAAATATAATAGACTCAGATCTATAGAAAACAGCTTTACTCCTTCACATGGAAAGTGCAAGACATAAAACATTGAACCAGAGATGCACATATAAGTCTGTGATAAAATGACATCTTTTTGAAGTCTATCCCTAGAGAACTCTACAGGCTTTCAAGCGTCCGAGTTGGTGTGGGGAAAAGAATTTAAGGCATAATTTAAAATATAAAAGGTGCTGAGCCTCTTCTAAAAAAGAAGTTGAATCTCTAATTATGTTTTTCATTGAGGCCTGCACTTAGAGGTTAGAAACATTAGGTTTTGAAAGCTTTTATTACCACATGCCATAACCAGATAACATGCCCAGTTATTTCTAGCCATTCAGTTTCTGTTTTGATTGAGTAGATCACTCTAACCCCAAAATACTTAAGATCTTTGGGAAAATCTGAATAATTTTAAACCATTATGTTCAAACCTGTACTGGTTCCTTTTCACCAAAACTAATTGTTTTAGAGTATAGTGAAATTTATCTTGACACTCTTTTTTTTTTATGGTAATAGGGGTTGAACCAGGGACACTTTACCACTCAGCTACTGCCCAGTACTTTTTGTTTATTTATTTATTTTTTGAGACATGGTCTCTTTAAGTTGCCCAGGCTGGACTTGAACATGTAATCCTCCTTCCTCAGCCTCCTGAGTTGCTGGGATTACAGGCCTATGCCTGGCCTCGACACATTTTTAAGCATGTACTACATTAATTTGCATAGCCTTTAAGAAAAAAAAAAGAACTTTATGAGGATTCATTTAAAATCTAACAGTTGGTGCAGTGATTCTAATCCCAGCTATTCAGGAGGCCAAGGCAGGAGGATCATTAATTCAAGGCCAGCCTCAGCAACTTAGTGAACACCTGTCTTAAAATAACAAGGGCTGGGGATGTAGCTCTGTGGTAGAGCTCCCAGGGTTCAATTCTTGGTATTGGAAACAATAACAACAATATTTATGGGGCAAAAGAATTCATACTTTAAAGGTGTGTAAGGAAAATCAACTGCTATTTTGACCCCAGTTATGTCCCCCAAAATGCTTTTGATTTGAATCATAAGGCAAAATACATTCTTCATAATAATGCAAGATGAGTCCATACATTCATCATTTTCTAAATGTGCAAATGAAGGTTGCTGCTGGAAGATAGGAGGCATTTTTCCATTCTTCAGTACATTGACATTAGTACCAGCAGCCTAAGAAATAGAATCCAGCTGAGAGTTGACTGTTCTGCTTCCAGCCAATCCTACAGTCTTTTAAAACAGGTCAGTCAGTATTTGCAATTTTCACAGGGTGAATTGCTTGCCAAGTTCTGGCATTCACTTGTCTTTTTGAGAAAAAGTATGCCTAAAGGGTACTTAATGATCTTTTGCCAAGAAGTGATTTTTTGTTGTTTCTGGATTACAGATTTGACAATATATTTTTTCCTCCTTCATACCTTCCTTACTCTCTTTATTTCCCTTTTCTTTTCCCTTCCCTTTCCCTTCCTTTCTTTCTTTCCCCCACCCTCTCTCTCTTTCTCTCTTTCTTTTCTTCATCCTGGGGATCTAACCCAGGTACTCACGCACACTAGGCAAGCCCTCAATCACTGATCTACTAACCCAGCCTTTTAATTTTTATTTGTGAGAGAGGGTCTTGCCAAGTTGCCAGACTGTCAGACATACATTCTAAACAACCCTTATAAGTTGAGAGCTCTTCAGCAAAACTGATCCTTAGCTGCCCCATCTCTTTGTTTTGTTTCTGGGATTGAAGCCCACTTCTTAACTGCCTCTGTCATTCTTCCATTTACTCTAGCTGTTCCCTGTCCTGCCTGTGCCCCCACCCCCTCATCAGGAGTTAAACCCAGGGGCACTTAACCACTGAGCTGCATCCCTAGCTCTATTTATTTACTTATTTTAATTTTGAGACAAGATCTCAACTAAATTGTTTAGGGCAAATTTCAAGCTTGTGAGCCTCCCACCTCAGCCTCCCAAGTTGCTAGGATTACAGGTAAGTGCCACTGCACCCAGTTCTTCATCTCATTTTTGTCTCACAAGTGTGATCTAGTCCTGAAGGTTCCTGTTTTGCAGGTGGAGCTGCCTGGCCTCCGCTTGCAGGAATCTCAGAGCATTCATCTCCTGGATCTTGGCCTGGTTTTTCATGGAACTTTTTTTTCTTTCTTTTCCAGAAGCCACAGCAGCTGAGGCCCATATACTTCTTCCAGGGCCTGGAAGATTTTCAAACCACAGTCTCTTCTGGAGAAATTACCTGTCCCTCTGACTTGCAGCTGCTTCTAGTTGTTGTAGCTTCTCCATCTGCTTCTGATAAGCATCCTGGAGCTGGGCTGGGTCCCCCAAGTACTGGACTGCACATGCAGTCAGTGCTTCCCAGAAGTCCACAAACTGCTGATGGCACTACTGCTGGTAGTATTAGGCCACACATTCCTTGGTAACTTTTAATAGCCCCTGCTTGACCTGCAGGATCTTCTCTTAGCTGACAAAACTGTCCAGTTCTCTCTGGACAGGGCACCATTTGTAGGGGCCAAAATGTCCCGATGTACTTGCTGCACCTCCTACAGAGCTGGTTCATGGAACAGCATGGATGGGCTGATCTCTCTCCTCTTCCAGCTGTATTATACTCACACATACTGCTAGAAATGGCCCTCTGCCAGTTCCAGGTCCTCCATGCTCAGGTTCTCCTCTGTGCTTGGGCTCAGTACTGCTCTGTGGCTCTCCTTAGGATAAGATTTCTACTCCCTTGCAACAGTCTCCCCCTCACAAACAATCTGCCCTGGGCTCAGGCTTTTTGCTGGCTCCACAGACTGCTCCACAAATGGTACCTCATCTGGTTTCATGGTCTTCTTCCCATACCGCATCTCCCCTGTACTACAGGCCCTTTCATGTACAGTACCTCCTTTGGCTGCCTGGTCTCTTCAATGTACAGTGCTTCCTCTGGCTTCTCAGTCTCTTCCACATAATGTCTCTTCAAATTCACCAGTGGAACAAGGCAGAGAATGTCTTCTAGGTTCATGGTCCCCTCCAAAGATTGAGTAGTTTCAGGTTCAAGGTCTTGGCCTCATTAAGAGATTCAAAGTTCTCCTGGAGAATTGTCCTCTGATCTTGTTTCCTAGGCCTGGGCAGCACTGTCCTCACTGTGCTAGGGCTCTGGATGGCCATGGTTGCACAATCCCATGCTCAGCAGGTATGTTATCAATAGCTGGCTTGTCCACTGCTATTCCAGTGCTTACCCTGCCACCCTACTAACTGCATTGAATACCAGGTCCCTCTGTACTATATGTGATTCATGATACCTTTACTTATTTATTTACTCTGGTTTCAGTTTACCATTGGTAGTCATTTCTTTTATCAAATATTGTTCTTAATATTGTCCCAAATTTCTCCAAGTTTCTGTACATTTTTCTTTAGCTTTTTGTTCTTGGATGTTCAGATTGCATGATCTCTATCAGTCTAGCTTTCAAGTCACTAATTCTTTTGGCAGTTCAGAACTACTATTGAATTTCTCATTTTAGTCATCGTACTGTTCAATTCCATAATTTCTGTTTTTATGATTTTCTGCTTTTATTAATATTCTGTATTTGAACATCTTCCTCCTCTACTTCTTCATCGAGGTTTCCTTTTGTTCTGTGAACATATTATGAAGCTGAAGTTCCCTGAAGAAACCATATGTTTATTAAAGTACCTACAGAATGTTTGACCCTGGCTGGATATAACATCATGTTTCTGGAGAGATGGAACATTGTAGATTGAGAGTCAAAGTTATCTTGGGCTATCCTAAGCCATTTAGAAAAATAGCCATTTACTTTTAACCTTTGTATCTGACCTAATATTCCCATGACTATAAGTAATCCTCTCAGATTAAGTTTAGCAGACCTCAAACTTCCATCAACCCCAAAGCTAAGAATGCTATAATATCTGAAACCTTTAGCAAAGATTTCCCTGCTTTGCTGTAGCCCTGATGTAGGACAGCAGAAAAATTGGTAGAAAGAAGACAGAGAAGAAAAGAGAGACTATAGCTTTTAATCTAAAAACTCCATGAACTCTCTTCACTCCTCAGGCCTGTTTAATTCTTAAAAGTTCTAATAAGTTTTAGAGCACTGTAAGTCCAGAATAATTGGTGCCTACATGCCTTGTTAGCTTACAGAATGTATTTTAGACTGATTAAAAGGAACAGAGAGAGAGAGAGAGACACAGAGAGAGAGAGATAAAAAAATCTCATGATATGTTACAGTCTAAGTGGTATTAACTAAATAATGTCAACCTAAAGATTCTGAGAAAAACCATGTCACTGTGACCCACTCTGCTCCATGATCAAAAGAATGGAACTCATTATGCTGATGTCACCACACATACCTCTCATGCTCACCATTTACAAAGTATCCTTTAAAGGAACTCTGAGACCCCCAAAGCATGTCTCACTCTCTAGCACCCTCACCCTCTCCCTTTGAGTACATGTCCTGCTCTATTGATTGCTTTCCTGAATAAATCTTTATGTGTGCTTCTTTTGACTCATTCTGAAATTCCTTTCTGCAGCATCAGTCAAGAACCTGCCAGCACTGAGTTAAGGTTCCTTTTTCCCTTTGGGAAATTCTTCAGACCCCATCCAGTGACACCCCCACCAAGTATTTGACTAATGCATTGACTTATGACTTTCTTTGTTCTTTCGCTATAAAAATTCATGTAACCTCTTTTCATTTAGGAACACATCATTCAGGGAACTTGAATCTACATTCCCAGGCAATGGCCACTCATATTTAGCTCAGAACAAACTGCTTGTTTCAATTAAAACAGAATTGCTATTTTATGTCTTGACATGTATAATATGTACTTTAAAGTTTTTGTTAAATCTATCATCTGGTCACTTTGTCAGGCAATATCTATTGTTTGCTTTTCCTGGTATATGGGTCATACTTCCCTATTTCTTTGCAAATATCACTGATTTTTTTTTGGTTGGAAACTGAACATTTTAAATAATATGGAAGTTCTGGGTACTGGTTCTGCCTTACCCATCTGGGTCTTGTTATTGTTACTTCCATGTTTATTTGTTTAGTGAATAACTGGATTATTTTAGTAAAATCTATGTCCACACATAGTGTGAAGTTCTTTGCTACTCTTCGGGATGCACAGCTTTGGCTATGCCCACAGTCACCCTAGGATTAGGGTAGTTTTGGCAGGGCTTTCTTTGATAGTCTTTTCCCTGACCACACCCAACTGTTAAACTCCACTAATTGCCTGCTAATTGTTCTGTTGTTTTCAACTATGCCTTGAGGCATACATTGTTCTACCTAATGAGATTTTTTTTCTGATCCCAGGAGGAGTCTTCCCAGCTTTCCCCTTCTGGATTGTCACTGGCAATTAGCAGGTCTATAGTTTAGTCTATATCTCTAATGAATTTACCAAGGTCCTCTCAACTGTCTTTCACAATGTGTGATATTTTCAGGCACTTTTTTTTTCTTGGTGTCTGAACAACATTTATTAAAATAGACAAATGAATTGCTGTCAGTAGTCAAAATGAGAGAACTTGGAAACTTTCTCAGGAGAGGACCTGATTAAAAATATGGAATGCTTCATGAATTTGCATGTCATCCTTGTGCAGGGGCCATGCTAATCTTCTCTGTATTGTTCCAATTTTAGTATATGTGCTGCCAAAGTGAGCATTGGGCACTACTTCTGACACTAAATGTGTAGTTGTTTTTCAACACCAACCAATTGTCTAATTCTCTGATAACAATTTTATGTCCTATAATTCTTTCTAATTATGACACTAAAATCAGCAAAGGTCTGTACACACTAGGACATAAATTCCTTAAATAACAAAGTTTTAAGTGGTCTTTCAGAAAAATCCTCCAGACTCCACTCACGGATGGTTTGGAATTGACTTTTCAAGAAGGGACATGTGCAGAAGAAGCCAATGACCTTTTAACATCTCAAGCTCAAAATCCCCTGTGCAGAACTCCCTGAAATGAAACATACAATCTGTGAAGAGTCATGACCACCGTCTATGCTTGTGTAAAAGAACCCTAAACCTGCTGTCTTCTTACATCCAGTCAACAAGTGGCTTCTCCCCTCTCCCTTTTTATAAATTCTCCCACTAACAACTGATCAAGGAGATAGATTCGAGCTCATTTTTAGCTCCTGGCCCTCTTACCCATTTATCATGTGTGTGTGTGTGTGTGTGTGTGTGAGTGAGAGAGAGAGAGAGAGTTGTGTGTGTATATATATATATATATGTGTGTGTGTGTGTGTGTGTGTGTGTGTGTATAATATATACATAACAGTTTCTTTATCCATTCATCTATTGAAGGGCATCTAGGTTGGTTCCACAGTTTGGCTATTGTGAATTGTGCTGCTATGAACATTGATGTGGCTATGTCACTGCAGTATGCTGTTTTTAAGTCCTTTGGGTATAGACCGAGGAGTGGGATAGCTGGGTCAAGTGGTGGTTCCATTCCAAGTTTTCTAAGGAATCTCCATACTGCTTTCCTAAGTGGTTGCATCAATTTGCAGTCTTACCAGCAATGTATGAGCAAAACTTTTCCCCCACATCCTCACCAACATTTATTGTTGTCTGTATTCTTTTAAAAAAATATTTTGCTTTATTTGTAGCTGGGCACAATACCTTTATTTTATTTTTATGTGGTGCTGAGGATCGAACTCAGAGCCCCGCACATGCTAGGTGAGTGCTCTACCACTGAGTCACAACCCCAGCCCTATTGTGTGTATTCTTGATAACTGCCATTCTGACAGGCATGAGATGAAATCTTAGAGTAGTCTTGATTTGCATTTGTCTAATTACTAGAGATGTTGTTCATTTTTTTCATTTATTTGTTGATCGATTGTATATCTTCTAAGAATTGTCTGTTCAGCTCCTTTGCCCATTTATTGATTGGGTTGTTTGTTTGTTTGGTGTTAAGATTTTTGAGTTCTTTATATATCCTGTAGATTAGTGCTCTATCTGACATGCATTTGGCAAAAATTTGTTCCCAAAATGTAGATAGACCCTTTTATTTTTGAAAAAAAAAGTGATGCCATAGTATTAGCTTCAATATGCATAGGGCAGCAAGCCTATGTCAACATTAATGCCTCAGAATTAGTAAAGATCTGTTATGGTTTAGGTATTAGGTGTCCCCCAAAAGCTCATGTGTGAGATTTTGGGGTGAAACAAGGTTTGGGGGTGAAACATTTGGGTTATGAGGGCCTTAACCTAATCAGCGTGTTAATCCCCTGATAGGTATTAACTGAGTGGTAATTGTAGGCAGATAGGTTGTAGCCAGAAGTCAGTCCCTCAGGGCCTGACTTTGGGGTTGATATTTTGTCCTTGCTGAGCAGAGTGCTCTCTACTTCCGGGCATCCTTTCCCTTGCCTCACACTTCTGCCATGATGTTCTTCCTCACCTCAAGCCCTGAGACCTCTGAAACCATGAGTCCCCAAACAAACTTTTCCTCCTCTAATTGTTCTTGTCAGGTCTTTTTGGTCACAGCTGTGAAAAAGCTAACTAAAACAAGACTATACAGGTTAAGGGTTAAGTCTCATAAGACTTTCCCCACTTCATATGCCAGAAGCAAATGGGGTGCCCAGGCTACCCACAATTCTGCCTGGCCAATTACAAATTTGAGGGTTCCTCTCACCCCCTCTTTAAGCTTAGTAATTTGCTAGAATGACTCAGAATTCATGAAAGTAATTTACTTACTATAACCAGCTTATCACAAAAGATATGTTAGCAAGGTAGTTAGCTACAAATGAGCAGGAATGGAAGGAGGGGGGAATGCGAAAAGAGAGCAGTTGTAAACATCCCATGATCAGAAATGGATCCAAAGGTACCAGTCTTCTGCCACATTCCAGAAAGAGGCCCAACACTATCTCCTGTAGATTTATAGGCACACATCCTGTTTCCAAGGTGACACATGCACCCACAAGCTGCTCCAAGGATCAGTTCCACAATTATATTTCCTTCTGCTTGTGGCACTAGGCCAAAAAGAGCAAAACAAACTAAGTACTTAGGTACATGCTCACAATTTTAACACAACATAGACACATGAATTTTCCTAAACAGACAACAACTATGCAAAACACCAGGCCCAAAGAGACACGGCCAAGGTTTCATGCCAATACACATTCCCACCCCATATCCTAATAAAAGGGAAAAGCTTCATCATTTCCATGCATTTTGGTCCCCAGTGGATCTGCCTGCCCCTCTCACTGGGTTCTATCTCACTTTCTCTTGCCTTGTAATAAGCCTTCCCTAAACACTATCTACCTCTGCCTCATTGTATAATTCTGTATCTGTGCTGGCATAATTGCCTAATCTTAGACAATTACACTCAAGAAAAGAGAAATAAATCACATGCTCACAGATGACTCTCAACCTCCAGTAACAGATACAACTCAGGAACAGCTAAATGAGACACTCACAGGGTAAGGTATGGGATATATTTGGCACAGCACTTCCATGCCATTTATGAGTATCCTGTCTATCCATTATTTAAATGTGTTTACTAACACAGAAACTCTTGAGTGAATTCATTTTGTGGTTTTAATGGAGGAATGATTGACTACATCATTGGCCACTAGTGATTAAACTACATATCCAACTCTTGTTCCTTCTTTGGTGGGGGGCAAGGTTAAAGTTCCAACTCCCTAATCATCTGTTTAGTCTTTCTGGTGACCAGTCCCTGTTCTGAAGTTATCTAGGGGCTCCACATTGAGTCACTCATTAGTGGAAATTCAGGTATTGTCAAATTTGTCTCATATGAAAAATTAAAGGCAACATATTTCAGGAAATTCCAAGGGTTTTAGGTGTTCTGTGCCAGGAACTGGGGACACAGAACAAATATATATTTTCATTACACCACATATCAAAATCTTTACTATTTTTGAGAGCTCTCTTATGTTTGATCTCCATATTCTGTTGTAAGTGAAATGATTTTCATTGGAAAGAGGTTTCCAGCTCTCTGTTTTACACCTGCTCCCTACCCATCAAAATCTCTGACCCATGAATCTGGAGTTTGTAATATATATCCTAGGTTATCACATTCTACCATCAAATAAAATATGACTTCATGGGTAAAGGAAGAACCTTGTAATTGTGCATTCTCCCTCCCATCTTTTCTCTATCATTGTATATTTTACTTCTATGTATGTTATGAATCCATTGTTATTATTTTTAATGTATGCAATTAATTATATATGCTTAACCTTGAGTTAAGCATATATAATTATATATATGACCTTGGGTTAAGCATTTTTTCTTCATGTTGAAAACAAATGCATATATGAAAAAAGACAAGATACATTTGACCTCATCAAGAGGATATATATATGCCTATGTTTTCTTATGAGTTTTAAAGTTTTAGCTATCACTTTTTTGATTTCAGGGATTTTTTTTCTGTTTTAGTGGTACTGGGGATTGAACCCAGGAGCTCTCTACCATTAAGTTACCTTCCCAGTCCTTTTTATTTTTATCTTTGAAGCAGAGTCTTACTAAATTTCCCAGGCTAGTCTTTTTTTTTTTTTTTTTTTTAAAGAGAGAGTGAGAAAGAATTTCAATATTTATTTTTTAGTTCTCGGCGGACACAACATCTTTGTTTGTATGTGGTGCTGAGGATCGAACCTGGGCCGCACGCATGCCAGGCGAGCGCACTACCGCTTGAGCCACATCCCCAGCCCTCCCAGGCTAGTCTTAAAGTTGAGATCCTTCTCATCTTCCAAAGTAGTTGGGATTATAGTTATGTACCACTACACCTAGCAAGATTATTATTTAAAAATAGAAACACTTTTAATTTTTCCTTTCCTATCTGGATGCTTTATTTATTTACTTAATTATATTTTTTAAGCCTAATTGCCTGGCTAGAATAATCCAATACAGAGTTGAGTAGAAACAGTGAGAGACTTCTTTGTCATGTTCTTGTTCTTAGGGAGGAGTTTTTCTTTATTACACTGTGAAGTATGATGTAACTTGCTTATTTTTCATAGATGTCCTTCATCAAGTTGTGGAGGCTCTTTTGTTTATTAGTCCACTTTCCATCACTGTGACCAAAATACCTGACAAGAACAACATAGAGGTGGAAAAGTTTATTTTGGCTCATGGTTTCAGAGGTCTCAGTCCATGTTCCAATGACTCCATTGCTCTGGACTTGAGGTGAGACAGAACACCAAGGTGAAAGGGCATGGTGCAGGAAACCTGTCAGTTCATGGCAGCCAGGAAGCAGAGAGAGAGACAGAGAGAGACAGAGAGAGAGAGAGAGAGAGAGAGAGAGAGAGAGAGAGCGCACAAGGAGCCAGGGACAAAATATAATCCCCAAAGGCACACCTCCAATGACCTACTTCTTCCAGCCATTCCCACTTGCCTACAGTTACCACCCAGTAATCCACTCAAATTATTAATCCATACAATGTATTAATCCACCAATTAGATTATAGCTTTTATAATCCATTCATTTCACTTCTGAAAATTCATTTCACTTTTATAATCCATTCATTTCACTTCTGAAAATTCCTGCATTGCCAAATGAGCTTTTCAGGAGATATCTCATATCCAAACCATGACACCTTGTATTCCTGTTGTGTTGTAGGTTTTTTTTTTTTTTTTTTTTTTTTTTTTTTTTTTTTTTTTTTTTTTTTATCATGCAAGGGTGCTGGATTTAGTCAGAATATTTTCCTGCATCTACTGAAATAGTTTTGGGCCTTTATTCTATTAATATGGTTTTATATTGACTGATTTTTATGTGCTATACCAAGCTTGCTTTCCTGAGATAAATTCCATTTGGTCACTGAATATTCTTTTTACATGCTGGTAACTCATTTTGCTAGTAATTTCTTGAGGAGTTTTTGTATCTATATTCATAAATGATATCAAGCTATAGTCTTTTGTTATGTCTAGTCCTATTTTGATATAAGAGTGCTCCTAGTCTCATATTCTTTGGGGAGTATTCCTTCCTCTGGGCCTGGGATTTTCTTTGTAGGATTTTAAAAATTACTAATTCAATCTCTTTACTTGTTACTGGTCTATCCAAAAGTTCTATTTCTTCTTGTGTCACTTTTGGTAGTTTGTCTTCCTAGGAATTTGTCCAATTCATCTAGGCTATCGGATTCATTGTTATATAATTATTAATAGTATGCTCCTATAATCCTTTCTCTCTCTGTAAGTGTGGTAGTAATGTCTCCTCTTTCAGTCCTGATATTACTAACTTGAATCTTCTCATGTTTTCCTATTTTTTTTTATTCATCAATACAGTTAATGACTCATTGTTTTGTTGACCTTTTCAAAGAACAAAATTTTGGCTTCATTTTTTTCTCTACTGTTTTTGTATTCTTTATTTCATTAATTTCCACTCTCATCTATTTTATTTACTTTCTTCTACTTGCTTTGTTTTTAGTTCTCTATTCTTTTCATAGTTTTTAAAAGGTGGAATATTAGGTTATTAAACAAATTCTTTCTTCTTTTTATAGGTGTCTCCAGCTATGAATTTTCCTCTAAATTCTGTTTTAGTTACATCCAGTAAACTTTGGTATGTTTTCATTTTCTTTGAACTCAAATTATTATGTCATAGTATGTGTTTATTCTTTGACCGATTGGTTATTTAGAAGTGTTTTTATTGTCCACATATTCTCAAATTTCCCAATTTTCCTTATGTTATTGATTTCTAATTTCATGCCATTTTAGTCTTAGAACATATTTTATATTAATTTGATCCTTCTAAATATTTTGAGCCTTGTTACATGGTTTAACATAGTTACTTGGAAAAACAGAACACCCTAAACCCAAAGGAAGTCACAAAGATTAGAGCATAAATAAATGAGAATAGAAAAACAACACAGAAATTGAAACCAAATTTGTTTTTCAAAAACCAACAAAATTGATCAACTGCTAGCTTACATTCATCAAGAAAAAGCAGAGGGCTGGGGATATAGCTTAGTGGTAGAGCATTTACCTTGTGGGTGTGAGGCCCTGGGTTTGACCTCCAGCACCTTAAAAAAATGAAAAAGAATAAAGTAAGAGTAAGAAAGAAAGAAAGAGAGAAAGAAATAAAGAACAAGAAGACCCACATTATCAAAATCAATAATGAAATTGGGGGCATAACTACTGACTTTACAGAGAAGAAGAGTACTATAATAGAATACTGTGAACAACCATATGGCAATAAATTATATAACCTAGATGAAATAGATATTTTCCAAAAAAGATACAGTGTATTGAAACCAACTCAGGAATAATTAGAAAATTTGAATAGATCTCTGTTTTGGTTGGCATCTGGAATGCCCATAAAAGCTCATGTGTTGGAGGCATGGTCCCCAATACAGTATTTTTCAGAGGTGGGGCTTTTAGGCAATGATTAGGGCTCTGACTTCATCAGAGGATTAATCCTTTTGCTGAATTAATCTATTAATAGCTGAATGGACTACTGGGAGTTAGGACCTAGTTGGAGGAAGTAGGTCACTGAGGACGTGCATTGTAAGGGTTTATCTAGTCCCCAAGCCCTTCACCTCTCTCTCTCCTTCTTATCTGCTGTGAACTGAACAGCTTTCCCCTTCCACTGTCATGTTTTTTTCTGCCTTACAGCCAAATGACCATGAACAAACAGAGACTGCTGAAACTGTAAGCCAAAATAAAACTTTTATTCCTATAAGTTGTTCTTATCAGATATTTTGATCAAAGTAATGAAAAACTGATTAATACAACCTATAACAATTAAAGAGATTGAAATAGTAATAAAAAAATTCCCACAAAGAAATTTCCATGCCCAGATAACTTCATTTATTCTAGAAAACTCTAAAAAATAACTACCCTTCAAAATCTCTTACAAAAATAGTTGGAGAAAGTACTTCCTAATTCATTTTATGACATGTACATTATCCCAATACTTAACCAGTTAAAACCATCTTAAGAAAAATAAACTGTAGATCAATAACCCTTATGGATATAGAAACAAAAATCCTCAACAAAATGCTAACAAAATACTAAATATGGTGATTAATCCAGCATAATATATAAAGAACCAAATGAAATTCATCCTCAGAATGATGAAATGAAATTCATCCTAGGAATACAAATCTAATTCAACATCTGAAAATCAATTAATATAAAATGTCATTTTAATAAAACAAAGGGAAAATCAAATGATCATACCAGACCCAGAAAACACACTTGACAAAATGAAACTTCCTTGATCTGATAAGAACATATACAAGTGTAAGCTATAGATTACAATACACCTCATGGTTAAAGACTCATTACTGTATTTTACTAAGATCAGGAACAACACAAGAATATTTAATCTTAATATTTTTAGTCAGTATTATACTGGAGATTTTATCTTGTGCAATTAGGAAAGAGAAACAAGTAAAAGTCATCTAGATTGAAATGAAGAAGTAAATTTATCTCCATTCATAGATAAAACTATCTTTCTTTTTAAAAAAAAAATGGTGCTAGGGGAAAAAACCTGGGGCCTCACACACACTACATGAGAATTCTACCACGGGGCTTCATCTCCAGCCCAATAAAATAATCTTGTAAATAGTATTCCTAAGGTATCCACACCTCCAAATAAATGTGTTCAGTAAGGTTGCAGAGTATAATATCAATATATAAAACGAATTGTATTTCTTTTTTTTTCAGTACTAGGGATTGAACTCAGGAGTGTTCTCCTACTGAACTACATACCCAACATATTTTACTTTTTTTTAAAAAAAATTTGAGACAGGGACTCACTCAGTTGCCAAGGCTGGCCTTGAACTTGCAATCCTCCTGTCTCAGTTTCCCAAGTAGCTGGGATTATAGGCATGCAAAACTGTACCTGGCTATATGAATCATATTCCTATACACTAGCAATGAATCAACTGAAAATGAAATAAAGAAGTTATTTCATTTACATAGCATTAAAAAGAATAAAATGGACTTAGGTGTAGCTCAATGGTAGAGTGCTTGCCTAGTATGTGCAAGGCCTCAAGTTTAATCCTCAGTACTATAAAACAAAAAGAAAAAAATGTTTAGGAATAAAGTTAACTGAATAAGTTCATGAATTACACACTGAAAACTAAAAAAAATTGAAATTAAATTCTTAAATATATGTAAAGACACACTATATTTGTGTATTAGAAGACAATATTGTTAAAGTAGCAGTAATCCTCAAATTGACCTACAGATTCACAGCAAGCCCTTTCAAAATTTCAGCAGACTTCTTTGCAGAAATTGACAAGGTTATCCCAAAATTCATGTGGACATGCAAGGTACCCAAAACAGGCAAAATGATCCTGAAAAAGGAGAAGAAATTCGGAGGCCTCACATTTCTCTTTTTCTAAACTTCTTGCAAAGCTATAGTAATCAAGGCAGTATGCTATTGGCAGAAGACAGACATATATATGTAAAACAATTGAATGTATAGAACTAAACCCTCACATTTATGGTCAATGGACTTTTGAGGAATGTTTCAAAAATCATTCAATACCAAAATAACTGTTTTTCAAGAAAAGGTACAACTGGATATCTTCATGCAAAAGAATGAGCATAAACCCTTATCCTACAAAATGCATTCTATTGTCATGTATAACTAATTAGAACAATTTCTTTAAAAGTAAAAAAAAAAAATTCTTGAAAAATAAATAAATAAAAATCCTGTTCCCTAAAAAAAGAAAAAGAAAAACAAACAAAAAAAAACCCTATCTTACATCATATGAAAACTCAAAATGAATCAAATATCTAAGTGTAAGGAGTGAAACTATAAAAATCAGAAGAAGGGGCTGGGGTTGTGGCTCAGAGGTAGAGCACTAGCCTAGTATGTGTGAGGCACTGGGTTCGATCCTCAGCACCACATAAAAATAAAATAAAGATATGTGTTCACCTATAACTAAAAAATAAATATTTTTTTAAAAGTCAGAAGAAAACATAGGAGTTGGGGCTGAGGTTGTGCTTCAGCAGGAGAGCATTCGCCTAGCACGTGCAAGGCCCTGGGTTCAATCCTCAGCACCAAATAAATAAATAAATAAATGGTATTGTGTCCAACTACAACTAAAAAATAAATGTCAAAAAATCATAGGAGTAAATATTCACAACCATGGGTTAGACAATGTTTCCTTAAATAAGCCATCAAAAGCATAGAAGGGGCTGGGATTGTACCTCAATGGCAGAGTCCTTGCCTAGCACGTGTGAGGTACTGGGTTCAATCCTCAGCACAACATAAATATAAATAAATAAAAAGGTATTGTGTCCATCTACAACTAAAAATATTTGTTTTAAAAAGAAGAAAGATGAAACAGATAAATTGGACTTAGTTAAAAAAATTTTGTACTTCAAAGCACATCATACAAAGATTTAAAAGACAATCCACATAATGGGAGAAAACATTTGCAAATCATTTACATGATAAGGGAATTGACCCTAGAATATATAAAGTTCTCTTACAAGTGAACATCAAAAGAAAAAATAAACCCAACTTAAACAAGGGCAAATGGTTTATTTAGACAATTCTCTGAAGAAGAAGATATACAAATGGTCCCCATGCCAATAAAGATATTTAAATTGTTAGCAATTATGGGAATGCAAATCAGATGACAGGAAGATCCACACCCATTAGAATGAATAAAATAAAGGCAGAAAATAGCGAATTTGGGGAGAATATGGGGAAATTGTAACCCTCATGTGCTGTAGGTGTAAGTGCAAAATGATAAATTTCCCTTGGAAAATAGTTGGGCAGTTTTTAAAAATATTAAGCATATAATTACCATATGACCCAGCAATTTTACTCCTAAGAATATCCTCCAAAAAATTGAAAACAGTGTTCAAACACAAAATTTTACATAAATATCCATAGCAACATTATCTATAGTAGCCAAAGGTGAAAAGAACTCAAATGTTGTGACCAATTAAATGAATTTTTAAAATGTGGTTTACCATTTAATTGAATATTATTAGATGGTAAGATAGTAATGGAGTACTAATGCATCCTACAACATGGATGAACTTTCAAAATACAAGCTATGTGAAATAAACTAGTCACAAAGCCCACATATTGAGCTAGAGGAAGTGGCACACTCCTGTAATCCCAGTCACTTGAGAAACTGAGGCAGGAGGATCACAATTCAAGGATAGACTCAGCAATTTAGCAAGACCCTGTTTCAACATAAACAGCAAAAAGGGCTAGAAATGTGTCTCAGTGGTAGAATGCCCCAGCTTCAAGCTCCAGTACCCTCACCAAACCCATATAGTATATGATAACATTTATATTAAATGTCAACAATATTCAACCATGGAGACAAATTAGTGGTTGCCAGAAAGTTGGGTTGAGGGATGGAGAAAAAAGGGGAATGTATAATGTTTGCTAATGTATAAAGGGTTTCTTTTTTTGGATGATGAGGATGTTATAAAATTAGATAGTGCGATACACAACTCTGGATATACTAAATGCCATTACATTGTATGCTTTAAAAGCACACAAATTTATGGTATGTGAATTATACCTCAATAAAACTGTAAAAAGTACAATTGTTTCCATTTAAGGATCAGGTATTGCCTCTCCCTGGTGGAAGAAGCCCACTGTTATCAACCTTCCTTCTGGAAATGCTACAATATCTGAGACTCATCACTGGTTTCTGCTTTTGACAGATTCCAAACTCGGCTGTAACAATAGTTAGATTAGGTTGGTGAGGGAAGTCGATATTATTGACTTCTTTCATAGCACTATTCTTACTTTGTATGGTCACTTCATACATGGGCCCATGGAACAAACCCTGGCCTAGTGGGATGTGGGAAGAGGCTGACAGACACTACAGAGATGGTCATTTTTTTTCCTCTCAATTATTGAGAGTTTGTTCTGCAGTGGATGCCTTCAGTGGACACACTCAGTATCTGAATAAGCAGATATGGCTAGTTAGAGGGGAATGATGTGGCCTGCTAGCATTTAGATCTCAAGACTCTTCCAATGAGTAAAAACAAAAAGAATCTTGGTCAGGACATTAAACCATGAGGGAGTTGCCCTGGGCCCCTGTTTCTTGACCACCATTCAGGTAGCTTCTGAATGGGAAAATGAAGTGCACTGGTGCCTGAACAAGGCAGGGAGGATGAGCCTGATCTCTTTCACACTGCTTTTGCAGAGCAGACTCCACTGACAATTCTTTCCAAAGAGTCTGGGAAAACACATTAGCAGAGGTGTCTCTCCCTCCTGGAACCTCGACTCTAAACCTTTGTTACTCTAGGATTCGATGGGTAAGTCTTGTCCTTGAAAAATTAATTGAAACAGACTTTTAAAAATTAGAGCACAAGGCTAGCTTAACTATTTTGCAAGCTGAGCCCAGAGATATAACTTTGAATTCTACTTTTTAAAATAGTTTTGTAGTTGTAGATGGACATGATACCTTTATTTTATTTATTTATTTTTATGTGGTGCTGAGGATTGAATCCAGGGCCCCACATGTGCTAGACAAGTGCTCTACCACTGAGCTACAACCCCAGCTCCTGAATTTTATTTTTGATAAATTTTAGTAACATTTAATTGAAAAATTTCATGGCATAACAGGGTGTTCCACTAAGGAAAACACATGTTACCAAAAGTTGAGTATCCCTTAACAGAAAGGCTTGGGGCCAGAAATATTTCAGATTTCAAAGTTTTTTTGGATTTTGGAAGATTTACATAGGATTTACCTGTTGAGCACCCCTAATCCAAAAGTCTGACATGCAGAATGCTCCAAAATATGCATTAGGAGAGGGCCTTTATGCATATTCCTTTGGGGGTCAAATAGGGGTTTTAGCTCTTTGGGGACTGTAGAGAATCAGTTGGGCCTTGTCACCATGAGGACTCCATTATAGAAGAGGTTGTCAGGAGGGAGTACAGTTATAGGTCATAGCATGATGGGACTGCCCAAACAGATATGGTTGTATTCAAAGAAGAATGACACACCTTCTCAGCTCTTGGAGTTCTTCCTGGGCATGGGTAAGAACTACCTTCAACTTCCACTTCAGTGTATAATAAGGTCCAGGGTCCTGCTACTGCAAGGGAGCTAGCTCAAAACATATCACATATTTATCATGCCATCTGATGCACTGTGCAGTCCTGTGAAGCAAGTAATTATCCCCATTTCACAGATGATAAGACTAACTCTTATAGCAAGAACAACCCTGATATAAGTGCCAGGCTGATTTTAGTTCTGAGTCCTAGAGGTATTGTTAACTTTATTTGTTTTACATTCTGATAGCAAGAATTTTAAATATCTTTATTGCCCTCATAATGTTCTTCAATAATTCAGTCACTTATCACATATTGCTTTCTGGTTTTGGTTTTTAAAAATATTATATGGAAAATGTAATCCATATAAGTTAGGGAAAAGTAAATATGAGTGAGCAAAAAGAAAGGAAAGATAAAAGGGAAAGCACCACACACTAGGGAGCAATAAGATGGTAGAGAACCCAGGAGAAGGAGCAACAGTGACTACTGACCTGGTACCACCTAGGGAAGACTCACTTTGGGCACACCAGCAAAGGAATGGCATGAAGTTACCTAATCCTCAGGTGGTAAGACTAACAGGTAGTATCTATTCTTGGTCACCTTGGAGGTCACTATTGCCTACTTTTTTAGTGTACACACTTGCAGAGTTTTCTCTGAGCACAAATGCATTATGCAAACATATTTACATTTTTACAAAAATGGACTGACACTGTATATGTGGTTTTGCAAACTTTTTATTGTTATTATACAATGGACATGCACATGGGTGAAAATCCTGTACTAAAAGAGCGCTGTAGTTGGGTCAAAAGGCTGCTGGTAACAAGAGTGACACCTAAAGCAAAATATCAGCTTAAGGTTAAAGCACAGGACCTGGCAAGTATCTACCAGGGAAAGCAGGGCCGGCAATATCTCATCAGAGAAGTCTGAATCCATGACCAAAGGCATTAAAGGTAGGGAATATCGTGTAAGCCCCTTTGGCCCCTACCTCCGCCCCTCACTCCCCTGACACCCCGCTGGCCCCTTGGGTTGAACGCATCCTGAGCATCTCTTTGCATCCAGTGAAAACTACCCATTTTCTGTTGTTTTTTCCTTAGCTCTTCCTGAGCCCTTGACACATCTGCACATTCTCTCATCATCTCCTCACTGCTCAAATGCCTGTCCTGTAAGTCCTCCTGAGAGTCCTTGGGGGAATCGTCGGTGCCCCTGTCCGTTTTTCTTTTGGCTTTCCGGGGCACATAATCTTCAGCGGGGCGCTTTTCAGCGGCCCGCGGCTCGCTGGCTGGCTTTGCCTGGGATTCTGGCTTGCCCTCCCCTGGTGGCTTGCTCTGACCTTCCGACTTGCCCTGCTTTTCTGCCTTGCCCCCATCTTTCGATTGTCCCTTCTCTTCTGGCTCTCCCTCATCCTCTAGCTTTCCCTCCCTTGCTGGCTTCCCCTCCTCGTCTGGCTTTTCTTCTTCATCTGACTTTCTTTCATCTTCAGGCTCTACTTCGTCTTCTGGCTTTTCCTCGTTTTCCAGTTTTCCTTCATTTTCACGGTAGGGTTTTTCCATGTCGAGATTCCCCCTCCTTCTGTCATGGTGGGTAGGGATGCAGAGAAGAGGAGACAAAAAGGAGACATGGGAGACTGAAGGTCTGGGGGTGTACGCAGGCCCACAGAGTATTGCATCTCGCCCTTGAGAGGGTTCCCCTAAGCTGATCCGGCCCTCCGAGTGTGCCTCTGCAGGTCCCTTACCCCACACTCCTCCCTGACAGGGAGCCAACCATTCCTGTCACCTTCTCCATGCCGCTTCAGCATGGCGAGGTGCGTGTAATCCATGTGGTGGGGGTGGGCGGTGGGGCACCACAGTCTGCCCGGGCCGTGTCCTCTGCACTCACACCCCTCTGGGTCCCTGTCCATGCTCCCTCCTCCCTCCCCTCCCCCCACTGACCTGCAGGGATCCTGGGCGGGTTGCTCCTCAGCTCCTCTCTTCAGGCCCTGCAGAGCACTGGGAACAACAGAAGCACAAACCTGCAGACAGACAGGATGCGGGGGCGGGAGAGGCGCTCTCAGGACTGACAGGGACTCTTTCCTGAATCCAGGCCCACCTCACTCAACCTTTTCCTCTGCTACCCTCTCCCGCACCCCAGCCGCCATTTCTTTTCAGGCCTTGGGCACCAAACCAGGATGCTTTCCAAACTACGTTTGGGTCTGCATGTCCCCCTTCCCGGAGGCGACCTGTCCAACCCATTCCCCTTTCACTCAAGTCGTTCAATTTGTGTTCGCAGGCGCAGAGCGTGAGAAGGGGTTATCCCCAGAATGCGTCTACGTTTCACTGCCGCACTGCGGGGAAGCCCCCCCACCATGGTTTGCTCTAAAATGGATGGAGAGATGGGGGTCCAGAAAGCAGCTGGGCCACTGCGAGGGCCCACCCTCCCCAACTGCTCTGCACCCCTCTTCTCACCGATATCGCAGATCCCTTCCCCAGCCCCCTGCCCGCTGCTGCGGGATCCTGCCACCCACCTCCACCCCTGCCCCGGGTCCGCTGGCAGTGCCCGCCTGTTTACTGACCTGCGAGGACCCGGGACAGGCCTGCGCCTCCTCGGGCTCGCAGAAGCCCGCTCGCTGCTCGCCCGCCGCCCAGCTCAGCTCAGGGAGCTGGTTCCGCGCGGGCGCCGGGACCGGACCGCAGGGCGGGCGGGCGGGCGCGGGGGCTGGTGCCCACGTCGGCGCCCGGCCGGTCACGTGAACGTCGCGTCACCCGAGCTCGCCCCCCCTCCTGCCTGACCCACCTCACCACCCCCCATCCCCGAGGGGCTGAGAAGATGCGGACAGTGGGGAATGTATGTGGCAAATGGGGAGGGGGGAGGGAAGACTTCTTAACTCCAGGTGCTTTACCTGGTGTATCTCACCACATCGTCGTACAGCATACCTCTCAGATGCCCATTAAAGTTGTGACAGCTGATCAGAGAGCATATCCGATTTTGTTGAGAGCGCTCAGCTCCTGAACCCCAACAACTGTTTTTCAAAACCAGCTCTGCCTGATTCTAGAGCCCGGTGGTTTCTCCGGGAAGCTGAGCTGCCACCCTGAACTGGAGCGTTCCCTAGGGTTCTGTCCTGGGCCTCCTTTCTCCTCAAGTTCTCTTTAGCTGGGTGTTCTCATTCGTTTGCCTCTAAAAACTGAACTCCCAAATTTGCATCTCCATATTTTCTCCCCAAACCTCAGATTTATTTTTCCTTTATCACCAAAAATACTAGTGTTTACTGATACTCTTTCCAACATACCATATGAAATACGTTTAAGGATTCACTAATATCATAGTTGAGAAGTAGTATCTCAGTGGCTTTTCCTTTTGCCTTTCTCTATGTTCAAAGGCAATTTAAATATCTTTCTGTGTGCATTGTCTATTCATGGCTTTTCCATATTTTTCTAGTGGGAATTTATACAGTAACTTTATTAAACCTGTTGTATATGTTGCAAATATTACCTTCTAGCTTGTCAGCTGTGTTTTGGCTTTGCTTATGGCATTTTCTGCCGTGCATTGAAAAATGTAGTCAAATATATTAAGCGTTTCTCACCTCTATGCTTTCATTCATAATTAAGAAATCTTTTCCTACTTATGGTCAGAGAAGTATTAACCTGTGTTTTCTTCTCATATGAATATTGTTTTGTTTATATTTAGAGTTTATACTTTGTAGGTATGAGGTATGGATCTCCACTCCACAAGGCCAATGTTCTTTTTCTAACTAGTTTCTCAGTTGTTCCTGCATCATTTATTTAAAAGTCCATCTTTGCCCCTGTGATTTGAGATGCTACCTTTATTACATGCTAAATTTTCATATGTATTTGGGAAGCTTTCTGGGCTTTTTATTCTATTGCATTGGTGTGTTTGATATTCATACTACCAGTTTGAATTATAGATGATTATATTAAGTTCACATATCTGGAAGAGCTACTACCCCCCAATAATTTTTCTTTTTCAGATTTTCCCTATATGTTCTTGCATATTTACTTTTCCGTCTGAACTTTAAAGTCAACTTGATTCAGATACATTTTAAATAACTATTAGACATATCCACTCAGATATCTCTGGAATACCTCAAATTCAGTGTCCCCAAGTGATTTCATCATCTTTCATTTCCTTTCTTCCCACACAATCTCCCTCTCTTCTTTCCTTTATCTTAGTTGATGGTCGCAGAAACCACACAGTTGCCCATGCAAAAGTCTGGGAATCATCCCTGATTCCCTTTTTCTCCCTGTGACCAAGTACAGTCACATATTACTTGATAATGGGCATACATTCTGAGATTTGTATCAATTGGCAATTTTGGCATTGTGCAAACATCATATAAGGTATTTATATAAAATAGGATAACTACAGTGCCATTAGGTGACATAATCTTATGGAATCACTATTATATATGAAGTCCATCATCTATCAAAATATCATTGTGTGGCACATAATTATACTCTTACAAATCCTTTTAGTTCTCCCCCATTTCTACTCTTATTGTGCACTTTCAGACAACCAACTCCTCTTTTTTGGCCCACAGTGTCAGGTCCCTTTCTGGTTTTAGTATCTCAAGTCTTGCTGTCCTCTAATATATTCATTTTTCTAAAATATTTTATATCATATTGTCTCCATACCTTTTCTTGTTCCATCTCTTGAAGCAACTATTGGTAATACATTATCTCTCATTCAGAAGCTATTCTATATGTCAGGTTAAAAAGGGTCCCTGTCCTTAGTTTGATTATATTCAAATCATTTTTTAGTCATTATTGAAGATCTAAAGTAAACTTTGAATTTTGTTGAGATAATTGATAAGAAATGTGTCTTTTGGATGTTTAGACAATTAGGAGGCCAGATTTCCAGATGGGATGACTCAGTCTTACAAAGCTGTGAATTCTATCTACCCATCTTAACACATGAGAGCTTCTAATAATAAATAATTAAAACAGTGTGGTACTGGTTTATCTTCTAGTAGAAGATAAGAATGCTCTTCTATACTCCTAGGTTTTAATGCACTTTTAATATGTGGATAAGGTAGCATTTCAATATAGTGCCAAAAAACTGGCCTATCAGTACATGGACATTTTACTCTAACTTCATAGCCCAGGACCCTAAACCTAAGGAGATAATTCATCTTTGTTATCATCATCATCAAGAGGTTTTGTTGTTATTTTATGTGCATCACATCATATGGTTACCATATTACATACACTTTGACAGCCAGTCTCATTATTTACTGTGGAGGTCAAAAACTAAAATACCAGCTTTGCAACTTATTGGTTGTGTGAACTTGGAAAAGTTCCTAAAACTCCATGAGCCTTAGTTTTCTTATCTGGAAAGTTGGAATAACATTATCAGCATCAGAGGATTATTGTGAATTCTAAACAAAAATGCTTATAGAAGTGTTCAACATATAGTAAGTAGATCTTTAAAAAATGTTGTTTTGAACCTTATCTCGAACTCCCATTAAAGATATAATTTTGTAGTAAGAGGAACTAATATATATAATATGAGCTTCAGTGACATCAGATCAACAGATGATTGGATAGGAGAAAAACACACTGCACTATCAATGACTCTTCTGC
Source organism: Callospermophilus lateralis (assembly GCF_048772815.1). NCBI lineage: Eukaryota > Metazoa > Chordata > Mammalia > Rodentia > Sciuridae > Callospermophilus > Callospermophilus lateralis. The sequence goes on along the minus strand of NC_135325.1, from coordinate 82,676,539 downwards.
CCCATTATGTTACCTTCTAGATGAACATCTGGGAAGCGCAGGTATATGAGAAACAGAAATACAAGTTACTGTGGATGCTGCTTCTGTTTGGACCAAATACTGGAATCAGGAGATCCCTTTGAATTTCCAGAGAAAAAAAAAATCACTACTTTGTGTCCTTGAGTAAGTCACTTCTATTGTGTTGCCTCCACATCTGAAACACATGGAAATAATAATACATCTTGGGCCCTCAATAAAATGCAGTCATAAGGATTTCTTATACATCCACCAGAGTATGTGAGGATGGGGGAGGCACAAAGACCAATCACAAAGAAACAGTACTTTTCCTCTGGAGACCTCTGAGACATTCACCATTACTTAGTGCTTGCTAAGTGTCTTGAATGGAGACAGCTGCTTTATATAGGTCAGTGGGGTAATAAGGTGCCCTCTCACCAATCTATGAAGTAAGGATTCATTGCCTCATTGAATCAACTAGGAACCTGAGGCTCAGTGTTTATTCACAGTTAAGAATTTTTAAAATTATTATTATTATTTTATTGACAGTTCTGGGGATGGAACCCCTGGCCTTGAGCACACTAAGCTATCTCCCTATCCTGTTTAAGAGTTTAAGTTTACACAAGCTGGATAGTGCCAGGTCATAGAATTAGGCCGTCTCTATGTTCCTCTGTTATCTCCCACTTTCTCAATTTCTTTCTCTGTTGGGTGATGAGTTAATATTTATTTCTTCAGGAGCCTAAGGATGCCTATCACTTCCTTGCATCCCTAAATGGAAAGGGCTATGTCTCAGAGCAGGGCACAACCTTGTTGGAAGATATGCTCTCTCAGTAGGCAGAAAACTTCTTTACATGAGGCCATCTGTGGAAAGGGCTAAAGGGAAGGATGGAATCTTGGGTCAACAGGGGCTCAAAGAAGACAATGGTGATATTGGTCTGAAATATACAGAGAAAGCTTTCAAAAGGAAATGGGGGCTGGGGATGTGGCTCAAGCAGTAGCGTGCTTGCCTGGCATGTGTGGGCACTGGGTTTGATCCTCAGCACCACATAAAAATAAAATAAAGATGTTGTGTCCACTGAAAACTAAAAAATAAATATTAAAAAATTCTCTCTCTCTCTTTAAAAAAAAAAAAAAAAAAAGGAAATGGACCTTGACCTAAGCCCCAGAAGATGGTCAGGATGTAGAAAGAGGGAGGGAGCAACTAGCCTGTTTTGACTACAAATCCCAACCTGACATTAATTAACTTTGCCTATCTTTACAAAAGGATCAGGTAACGTCAACTTGAAATCAAAGTATCATCTGATTTTTCTCTCCCAGTCAACAAGTCCCCTTCTTGCTTCAGGGTATCTCCTTAATCTATAACTACCTTAAAACCTCATAATCTCATGTCTGAACTCTATGATAGTTCCTTCTTTAGTTTTCCTGCTTCCTTACCTACCCACTTCCATTCCAATAAATTTTGTATATTACCATCAAGTTAAACTTGACCCTCTCCCAGTTTCAACATGTTATCATCCTGCTCGAAGGCCCTGAATGGCAAGCCCGTCGCTTACAGAGCAAAACCTATTCTCTTAATCCTAACATTAAGCATCATCAGAATTGTGCCCCAGGACACACATTCATGTGCTAGTCATGTACTTCTCTGCTTTCACTACTTGTGACCCAAGCACACTATATTTGTTTCTTATTGTCTTTACATGCCATTTTCTTCCTGCTACCTGCTCTCTTATTCCTCCCAGATCCTGGTCCTTCTCATTATTAGAGGTCTGGTATTCATCCTCTTTCATTCGTCCTTTGAACCCCCCCAGCTGGAAGTGATCTTTCCCTTCTCTGTGCCTACTGCACATAGGGTCTACACCCCTCATGTGGCCTTTAACAAAGGCTACCTTGTACCCATCTCTCCTCCTCCTCTTCCTTCTTGTTGTCCCTCCCCACTCTCTCTGTAGAAAGAGTTATCTCATCAGAAAGGTGGTCAGATGTAGCAGATCAAATGTGATCTTATCCTGCATTACAGGTCTCTATGCTGGTACATGGTGATTTACTCAGAAATCTATCTCAGAAGTAGCTGTTTACCTATTGGCTCACAGCTTAATCTGCTTTCTGAGTGCACAAAAATTGGAGCAGATGGGGGTTTTTGTTTGTTTGTTTTGCTTTTTTTTTTTTTGGTACTGGGGATTGAATCCAGGAGCACTTAACAACCAAGCTACATCCCCAGCCCTTTTTATTTTTTTTTTTTTAATTTTGAGACAGGGTCTCACTATGTTGTGCAGGCTAGCTTCAAATTCCCAGGCTCGAGTGATCATTCTGGCTCAACCTCCCAAGTAATTGGGACTACATATATATGACACCAAGCTGGACATGTATCTTGGGTTTACATCATCTAGATTGACTAGTAAACTTTAAGATATGAATATAGATTATTATAGTGATTCCAGACAGTAAGCACACTTACGGCCCTGACCAAAGCAAACAAAATATTCCATCATCCTAGGCCTAAAGTTAATCCAGTAAGTAATTGCTCAAGTATAATATCCAGAAATCAGAAATAACCAGAGGTACAAGAAAAAAGACATTATGAGTAATAAGTAGTAGAGACAACAGGTAGCACAAACAGATCCATGAGATTTGAATTACTTGATTACGACTATTAAACCATAAAGCTTAGAGTATTTGGTTATACAAAATCTAATCTTGGAGATTTCAACAGGGAACTCAAAATCAGAAAATTTGAAAAACAAGCAAAGGGAAGTTATTTTAGTAAACAACTTACAAAACTTAGCTGAAATTAGTAACTAAATAGATGGTTTAACAGGAGTTATGCAGCTTGAAATTAAAGAACTAGAAATGGTGTTCAGAAGAAACTTACCCATAAAGCTGCACAGAAAGTAAAGAAGATGAGGACTAATAGAAGGGAAATTATGAGATGTAGAAGAAAAAAAAAGATTGAACATGTTCAACTGAACTTTCATAAGAAAAAGATAAATGGAATTGTTCAGAAGCAATCTCCAAAAATATTATGACTGAAAAATTTTCAAAACAAATGAAAGATGCTGATATATAGATCCAAGAGTCCCAACATATCCCAAAGAGAAACTCACCAAATGCACCGTACAGCAATCTTCCCTTACCTATGGTTTTGTTTTCAGTTACCTCCAGTCAATCATAATTCAAAAACATTAAATGGAATATTCCAGAAATAATAAGTTTTAGATTGCCTACTGCTCTGAGTAGCACAATGAAATCTCAGGCTATCCCACTCCATCCCTTTCTCCAGCACATCCATGCTATATATTATATCCATCTGAGTCACTTAGTCTCATTTATCAAATCTACTGTTATGGTATCACAGTACTGTGTTCAAGTAATCCTTATTTTACTTAGTAGTGAACCCAAGGCACAAAAGTAGTGATTACTGCAATTCAGACATGCCAAAGAGAAGACATAAAGTACTTCCCTGAAGTGAAAAGGTAGGAGTTCTCAACTTAACTTAATAAGTAAAAATATCATGTTCTAGGCTAGGGTTGTGGCTCAGAGGTAGAGCGCTCGCCTAGCACATGAGAGGCCCTGGGTTTGATCCTCAGCACCACCACATAAAAATAAATAAATAAAGGTATTGTGTCCAACTTCAACTAAAAAATAAATATTTAAAAAATATCATATACTGAGGTTGCTAAGATCTATGGTAAGAATTAATCTTCTATCTATGAAATTTTGGAGAAAGAAAAAGAAATTCATGCTAGTTTTACTGTTGCACCTCAACAGCAAACATTATGGCCACTGTACATGGTAAGGTGCTTAGTTAAATTATAGAAAAAACATTAAATTATGAAGTTTGGTACTACCTACTGTGTTAGATCTGGGTTTTGGAACATGTCCTCTGAAGATGGGGGTGGGGGTACTAATGTAGTGCATTTGTAGAGAATCAAAGACAAATAGAAAATTTTAAAGTAGCCAGAAAAAATAGATTATGCCTTGAAAGAAATAATTTAGACTGATTGCTGATTTCTCAACAGTAACAATGGCAACATGAAGAAAGTCAAATATAGGTTGTGTTTTCCAAAAAAGTGCCAACCTAGACATTGATAACCATCAATAATACACTTCAGAAATTAAGATGAAATAAAGACTTTTACAAATAAACAAAAAGTGAGAATGCTTGACACCAGCAGGTATGAAGTAAAGGAAATCCTAGAGAACACTTTTCAGATAAAAGGAAAATGATCTCAGATGGAAGATTGGAGAGGGAAGGAATATGAAGCAATTAAAAAAATAAATATCTACATAAATTTAAATCAATATTTATAAAACAATAATATTATCATATTGCTAATCCATTTTGACAAAAATATGAGTTAAGAGGGTGAGATTAAAAGTATTTAAAATGTAATATTTTGGGAATGTGTAAAATTATAATAAATCAAAGAAGTCTCTATTCCTATTTGATAATAGTTTGTTATGAATATATTCTGAACATAATAAATTATATCTATTCATGTTTTGAGATAATCATATAGTTAGACTTTATTCTCTTAATATAATGAATTATATCAATTGATTTTCAAATGTTATATCTATCTTTCAACTCTTGAATACTTTAACTTGTTTTCAGTATATTATTCTTTTCATAAATGGTAGATTTTTTTCTCTTATAGGATTTTTTTATCAGCTATGTTAACAAGAAAGATTGGCTTGGATATTTCCTTTCCCATAATGGCCTTGTTAAAGTATAAGTATTAGCATTTAATAAGCCAAGAATGCATGCTTTAAAATGATCCTAAAGAGAAAACTATCTGGGAGTGGTGATGGATGCCTGTAATCCTAGCGACTCTGGAGACTGAGGCAGGGGGATTGAAATTTCCAGGCCAGCCTCAGCAACATAGCAAGACACTGTCTCAAAAAGGACTGAACTTGGGCTGGGGTTGTGGCTCAGTGGTAGAGTGCTCACCTAGCATGCACGAGGCACTGGATTCAATCCTCAGGACCACATAAATGTAAAATAAAGATTTTGTGTCTACCTAAAAAACTAAAAAATAAATAAAATTTTAAAAAAGAAAAAAAAAAGGACTGAAATTAGATTTGGGGTTGAAGTGCATGTGTGCGCACACCACACACACACACACACACACACACACACACACTCATGTACACATAATATGCTACTTGAGATTTGACATCATGCAAGTTTCTTTCTTTGTCTAAGCATCATTTTCTTCATATTATTTAATTATAACTTAACTTTTTCCATAGAGTTTTGAGATGATAAAGTGAATTTCATGGATAGAAAATTGTTGTAATTAATGTGGATGTTATTATTATAATAATTATGCAGCAAAACTGGATATGATTTGCATCATGTTATGAAAAAGTGCTTCACATTGGTGTTCCAAAAACACTACTTTGGCAGGACATTTTCCAAACTACTTTCCCCAATAATTTGACCTGATCTTTGAACTTAACATATTTCAAGCTATTCTTTAATTCAACAAATCTTGGCTGAATGAATGAATGATGCTACCAAAAAAGGACTGGAGATGTAACTCAGTGGTAAACTGCCCCTGGGTTCAATTCCCAGCACCTATATATGAAAGAAAACTAATATGGATCATATGGGATAAACAGAAGGAATTTGATACAATGATCAATTTATACCTATTACTATCAATAATTACAGTAATGCAAATGGTCTACGTGTAACAAATTAAAAACAAAGATTTTTAGACTGGAAAAAAAGCCCAACTATATGCTCCTTACAAAAGGCAAACCTGAGGGACTAGTGAGGTAGCTCAGTGGCAGAGAATGTACATCCTAAGGCCCTAGGTTCAATTCTCAATACCAAAAAAGAAAATTAAAAAAAGACAAACCTGAAAGATGAAGATTCATGAAGATTGAAAGTAAATATATAGAAAAATCATAACATGGAAAGACTAATCAAAATAAAGCCATTGGAGTTATATTAATAATAAAATAAACTTTAAAGCAAACAGAATTAGAAGAGTTAAGGAGTGTCACTTCATTATAATATTTAAATATTTTTATGCATCTATTAACTTGATCTCAAAACAAAATTTTTAAAATTTCCAGAATTACAAGGATAAACAACTTTTCTATATTATTGTTAACACCCTTCTCTCTGTAACTGATAAAAGAAAAAATCAGTAGAGATACAAATTAAATGAACAAAATCATGAGTAAATTTGACCTACAGTGACATTTAAAACACTGAACAATGACAGCACTCTGCATATTTGTTTAAAATGAATGCAAATCATTTACTAAAATTGAATAGATTCTAGGTTATAAAATAAATCTTAACAAATTTCATTAAAAAAACTGAAATAAGGGGATTGAGAATTTAGCTCAGTGGCAAAGCACTTGCCTAGCACATGCAAGGTCCTAAGTTTGGTCCTTGCCCCCCCCCCCAAAAAAAAAAAACAATAACCCTGAAATAATATAGAGTAACTTCTTTGTCACAGTGTAATTAAGCAAGAATCAATAGTAAAAATAATTACAAAATGTTTGGAATTTAAATAACAAATTTGTCCAATGAAAAATTTTAAAATGTTTGCAGTGAAGGGTAATTAAAATTACATATCAAACATTATTTGAAAGAAAAAAGCTTGAGGACTATAACTGAATCATACCTAGAGAGAAATTTATAACATGAAGTACACATATTAGAATAGAAGAAACACTGAAAATCAATGACCCAGGCAACTAGCTTCAGAATATGGAAACAGAAAACAATCTATACCAAATGAATTAGAGGCAAGGAGACATAAATCTACAAGCAGAATTTAATGAAATAGAAAACAGACATACAATAAAATACATCAACAAAACTAAAGTTGATTATTTAGTAAATGATAATAAAAGTAAGAAATACATAGTCTGGCCTGTGATAAAATGAAAATGAACAAATAATAAATGGCAGGAACAAAAATTGAAGTATTTCCTCAAAACCTACAGATTTAAAAATATATAAAAAATAATTTTATGTCAATAATTTCAAATTTTAAATAAATATATGAATTTCTAATGATATGCATCTTATAAATATTGAAACACAAATAATTAAAATTCTTATTTATTCTTTAAATATAAAAGAAAAAATCCAAAATTTAAAATCTTTTAAGATGTTTTCCACCAAGAAAATTTCAGACCCAGATAACTTCTGTAGTGAATACTTCTACACATACATCTTTTTAAAAGGTTTTTACAAATATTGTTTATTTTAATGAAGCTGGTACAGACAATGTCCATTTAAAACACATATCCCAGGCCAAAAGTACAAATAAAATAAAAGTAGCAGTGTTCTGTTGTATACAGTTCTGCATAAATAACTTTATTAACTGCTAATGAAAATTAGTACTTTTCCAGGATCTTCTGACAAGAATTTTTTTTTTAATTTTAAAACGTTTTCTCTTCAGTGAAGCCATCTTTAGAGTTAGTTTTTACTCTCCCCATGTCTGTTTGTCTTGACTCCAAAGCTGATATTCCTCCTCTTTTGGTCCAGACCCTCAGATTTTAAAAGTAGCATCAGGTTAAGGAAAGGTCATTTTCCCACAGTTTAGTTCTCTGAAAAACTTCCATCTCTCACTGAAAGTCACAGTCCAGGAGTGAAGCAGTCACATGCTAGAACTTCAGGGCCAATTGGAAAGTCATTATAGACAGTCACATTGGTCAATCTTATTTACCACCAAAAGTCTGAAAATGTACAGTCCTGAAAAAGGTGGCCTCTCTGTAAAGATGTGTAATTTTTTAAAAGGAGAGGCAATATGAAAGGAGCTGAGGTTTGATCACCAAAAACTCAGCACAATGAAAACAAACAATAATGAATAATGAGCACTAGAATTCAAATTACCAGATGTTGTAAAGAGATGGGTGCCAGTTTTCAATTCCATTTGAACACCATATTACAAAAGAACTATTTTTTTAAAATAAAAAATGATTAAGGGAAAATTAAAAAATAAAAGAATATCTAAACCGTTGAATGGTTTGTTCCTGATAAACTTCAATCACATCTTCTTCCTCCATTTCCAGTTCTTTTGGAGTATGATTATCAGCAATTCTCTGACCTTCAAATAGAAACCCGAGTGAATTCATTGGAACTCCCTGTCTTTGACAGTATGATTCTTTGAGTTTCTTGAGATGTGTTGTCATTTTCACTTTCAAGTGAATCTCACTGCTATCCTGTCCAATTACTTTGTATTTAATGCATTCTCCTTCTTTCTTATCCCCCAAATCCTCAGTTGAAGGTTTTGCCTCCTGATCAGACATGGTGACTGTGGCTTCACCTGGGGGTCTCCGCACAGCAGCGGCCTTGGGTAGGTAGAACTGGCTCCGGGGTTTACAATCCTTCCACACATACATCTAAGGAAGAAAATAGTATTCATCTAAAAGAGTCTTTTAGAGAATTATAGAAGAGGAAATACTCTGAATGCCATTTAAGAGTACAGTATAACCTTAATATCAAAACCTAACAAGGCTATTATGGGAAAGGAAAAACCCAGGCCAATCTTTCTTGTTAACATAGCTGAAAAAAAATCCTATATGAGAAAAAATTCTACCATATATGAAAAGAATAATATACTGCAAACAAGTTAAAGTATTCAAGAGTTGAAAGATAGATATAAAATTTGAAAATCAATTGATATAATTCATTATATTAAGAGAATAAAGTTTATATGGTTATCTCAAAACATGAGTAGATATAATTTACTAATATTCAGCATGAATTCATAATATAAACCATTATCAAATAGGAATAGAGACTTCCTTGATTTATTAAAATAAATTTGTAAAACACACGTAGAAAACATCAAATTCAATGGTGAGAATTGAAATCTTTCTCTTTGAAATTAAGAATAAGACAAGGAAGCCCTAGATCTTTTCAAAATACTGCAAGTCATAGAAAGTAAAAGAAAAGAAATCAAAACAGAGGAAAGGAAGTATTGGAAAGGAATAAACTAAACAGTCCCACACAGACAAGATGATTTTGTAATTTAGGAAATCTAAAAGAATCTATATGTGTATTTTACAATGAATGAGTTTAAGTGCTCAGGATACAACAATATACAAAATTTCAATTTCATTTTTTAAAAAAATAGCTTGAGATATAATTCACAACTTACGAAGTCCACCCTTTTAAGATGTGCAATTCCATAGTTTTTAGTATATCCATAAGATTGTGCAATCAACACCACTATCTAATTTTAGAATTTTTTTTTTTCTCTCCAGGAAAAGAAGTTCTGTAGCGCTTAACAGTGAAATCCCATTTCCTCCCCATCAGGCTCTAGCAACTACTAATGTACTTTCTATCTCTTGGATTTGCCTTGCTGGACATTTGGTATAAATGGAGCATATAACAATTTTTTTTTTAAAAAAGCAAATATTAGTTTTATCAGCACCAATCTCCAAATGACAGTATTCAAATATTTGCTTATAGAACACAGGTGCTGAAGGGAAAATATAATTTATGACACAGAAACCATATTCTAAAGTTAATTTAGAAAAAATGTAAGCATTATGTATTCATTATTATGGTCACTGGAACAATCTGAATGAGATCCTGGCTCTGCCATGTAATAATGATTTGACCTTGAACAAGGTGCCTAAAGTCTTTCTGCACCTCAGTTCCCTCAATTTATAATGAAAACAATAACATAATCTATTTCATAGGATTATTACAAAAATTGACACATTTAGGTCATTAGAGAGTGCCAACAGGAAATATTAGCTGTTTTTCAATGCTCCATAACCTATACATTGCATGGCCAATGCCAATATCTAATAATTAAGTATAACACAATCCAATCAGGATAAAAAAGGATTAGTTTGTTTTCAAATAATTGGAAAAAGTAAAAAGGAGACTACAAAACTAATTTCAACAGAATCTATTCTTTCTTCTTTAAGAGTCATTGAATACTTAAATACTATTGCTGTCTTTTAAATTTTAATTGTCATATTATTATTGTACAAATTTGTAGGACACAAAGCGATGCTTTGAAAATATGTATACACTATTTCATCAGTGTATTTAGCATATTCATCACCTCAAATGGGACAAACAAAGAGAAAGAAATCAAATCTTATCACTCAAGAAAACCACCAAAACACAAAGATGGGGAAGAAAAGAATAAAGGATATACAAAATAATCAGAAAATAATTAACAAAATTACAGGAGTAAATTCTTTTTTAAAATTTGTGCTTATTAGTTATACGTGACAGTAGAATGTATTTTGACACATTATACATATATGGAGTATAACTTCCCATTCTTCTGGTTGTACATGATGTGGAATTACATGAGTCACATATTCATATATGCACATAGGAAAGTAATATCCAATTCATTCTACTATCTTTCCTATTCCCATTCCCCTTCCTTCCCTTAATTCTCCTTTGTCTAATCCAAAGTACTTCTATTCTTTCCTACTCCCCTTATTGTGAGTTAGCATCCACCTATGAGAGAGAACATTCAGCCTTTGTGTTTTGGGGACTGGCTTATTTCACTTAGCATGATAGTCTCCAGTTGAATCCCAATCCACAAACTCTGCCTGTATAAAAATTATTCAAAAAAAAAGGGGGGGGCGGGGCGCACTGAGCTTTCTTTGCCTCGGGTACTTACAATCCACTGCTGATTACACATTCAGCTTCTCTGCCCGGGGCAAAGCAAAAGCGCCCGCAGCTCTGAGCAGCCAAGCGTCCGGGATCCAAGCCCTGGCAAATGCCATAATTTTGTTCTTTTAAAAATATTTTTTAGTTGTAGTTGGACACAATACCTTTATTTCACTTATTTATTTTTATGTGGTGCTGAGAATCCAACCCAGGGTCTTGCACGTGCAAGGCGAGCGCTCTACCACTGAGCCGCAACCCCAGTCCAATTTTATTCTTCTCTATGGCTGAGTAACATTTCATTGTGTATATATACCACACTTTCTTTATCCATTCATCTGTTGAAGGGCACCTAGGCTGGTTCAATAATTTAGCTATTGTGAATTGAGCTGCTATAAACATTGATGTGGCTATGTCACTGTGTTATGCTGATTTTATGTCCTTTGGGTATAAACCTAGGAGTGGGATAACTGGGTCAAATGGTGTTTCCATTCCAAGTTTTCTAAGGAAACTCCATACTGCTTTCCACAGTGGTTGCACCAATTTGTAGTCCCACCAGCAATATATGAGTGTTGCTTTTCCCACACATCCTTGCCAACATTTATTGTTACTTGTATTCTTGATAATTGCCATTCTGACTGGAGTAAGATGAAATCTCAGTGTAGTTTTAATTTGCATTTCTCTAATTGACTAGAGATGTTGAACATTTTTTCATATATGTGTTGGCCAATCATATGTGTCTTTCTGTAAAGTGCCTGTTCAATTCCTTTCCTCATTTATTGATTGGGTTATTTGTGGGGGGTTTTTGGTGTTAATGTTTTGAGTTTTTTATATATTCTAGAGATTAACGCTCTATCTGAGGTGTGGGTGGAAAAATTTTTCTTCCATTCTCTAGGCTCTCTCTTCACAAGAGTAAGTTCTTACACGAAAATAATAGCCTTGAATGTAAAAAGGAATTAAATCCCCTAATTAGAAGATAGATGAGTGGATTTAAAAAAAGAGAAGAAGAAAACAAGGACCCAATTATTTGCTGCCTATAAGAAACTCAATTCACTGGTACAGACACAAATAGACTGAACGCAAATAGATGGAAATAGATATTCTATGCCAAAAGACACCAAATGTGAGCAGGAGTGGCTATACTTACAACAGATGAAATAGACTTTAGGTCAAAAATTGTAAAAGAGACAAAAGAGAAATGAAAAAGAGAGAATTTCATCCACACAATATAGCCATTGTTAAATATATATGCGCCCAACACTGGAGCACCCAAATACACAAAGCAATATTATTAGATCTACAAGAAGAGTTAGATTCTAATACAATAAAATTTAGCACCTTAATTTCTTTAGGGACTTTAACACCCCAGTTTCAACAATGAACAGATCATCCAGGCAGAAAATCAACCAAAAAAAATTTAAATTAAATCATATCTAGTAGACATTTACAGAACACTTCATTCCACAGCTACAGAATCTGTATTCTTTTCATTAGTACAAGAAAAATTCTCCAGGATAGACCAATTGCAGTTCTTTTTTTAAATTTATAACAATTGCAGTTCTTAATCAGCAAAATAATTGCAAAATAGAAATTTTAAATCCAGTACATGATATTCAAAACTTATATGGTAAAAAACATTACTGAGAAAAATGGAATGCCTAACTAAATGGAAGATATACCATAGTCATGGACTGGATAACTCAATATTAAGAAAATGGCATTTTCTATTAACTAACTAATCATATGTTTAATACAATCCTAAGTAAAACTCTTCCTTCCTACTCTCCTTTAATCCGTTCTGCCTTTCATGGACCTTAATAAGCTGTTTCTAAAGTATATATAAAAATGCAAAAAGTTAAGAATAGACTAAACATTAATGAAAAAACTAATTTGGAAAGACTTTGTTCATCAAATATGAATACTAATATAAAGTCTAAATATCAATACATATTATTAAGTCCTAGTAATTTAGTGTGATGTTAATTCAAGGATAGCCAAAGAGACCAATGGAATCGAATAGATACCAGAAACATATTCATGCATTATGGATCTTTGATTTATAATAAAATTGGGGAAGAGGATAACTATTTAACAAATAATACTGAGTAAACTATATGCTCATGTGGAAAATATAAATCTTGACTCCTGCCTCACGTCACAGTGTAGTTAATATTATGTGTTAACTTGACTGGGCTACAGGATGCTCAGACGTTTATGCAAACATTATTTTGAGGTGTTCTGGATAAGATTAGTATTTGAATAATTAAAATAGATTGCCTTCTTTAATGTGGGTGAGTCTCAGCCAATCAATTAAAGACCTGAACAGAATACAAAACCTGAGTTAGAGAGGTCTTCTCTTGATTAATTGCTTGAGCTGAGAACTTACACCATGGCTTTCCTGTATCTCTAGCTTTCTGAATGTAAATCTTTAGAGAGAAAACACCAATACAATACACAGAAACCCACTTCTGGTCAATTGTACATGAATCTCTAGAAAAAATATAAAAATCTTCATAATTATGAAGTAGGAAGAGACTTTTTAAATTGGACACAAATGTGTTGATTATAACAGAAAAAAATGAGAACTCTGATTTGGCTGAGGTAAGATTTTCCATTAATCAAATGACACCATTGAGAGAGTAAATAAAATATGCTACAGAGTGGGTGAACTATTTATATAATGTATATAAAATATATACATTAAAAACTGCTATAAAGCAATGTGGAAACATATATAAGCCAATAGTGGGACAAAAACCATATGAGAATAATATAATCACTAAGGATATCCAGCCAGACATGGTGGTGCACACCAGAATCCCAGTTACTCTGTAGGCTGAGGCAGGAGGATCACAAGTTCAAGGCCAGCCTGGGCAACCTAGTGAGATCCTGTCTTAAAACCAAAAATAAAAAGGAGCCGTGGCACATGCCTGTAATCCCAGCAGCTCAAGAGGCTGAGATAGGAGGATCACAAGTTCAAAGCAGCCTCAGAAATGGCAAGGCCTTAAGCAACTCAATGAGACCCTGTCTCTAAATAAAATACAAAATAGGGCTGGGGATGTGGTTCAGTGGTTGAGTGCCCCTGGGTTCAATTCCTGGTACTAGGAAAAAAAAAGTACTGGGGGATGTAGCTCAGTGGTAGAGCACCCCACTATCCCCCACCCCTACAAATGAAGGTACTGGGCTGGGTTTGTGGCTCAGTGGTAGAGCGCTTGCCTAGCACATGTGAAACACTGGGTTTGGTCCTCAGCACCACATAAAATAAATAAATAAAGTAAAGGTATTGTGTCCATCTGCAACTAAAAAAATTGAAAAATGAAGATACTCAAATCATCAAAAATATATGAAAATGTGCTCAACTTCATTAGTTATCAATGAAATTAAAATAACAAGTGATGATGAGAATATAGTTACTGCTGATAAGAGTGTAAATTGATACAAGCACTTTGAAAAAGTTTGATTTCATCTATTAAAGTTGAATATGTAACTCCACTCATAAATAGCTTCCTAACAGAAATATGTACACACATAAACCAAGATACATAAATGACAATGTATATGTCAGCATTATTTATAAAATTTAAAACTGGAAATAACCCAAATGTCCATAAAGAGTAAAATAATAGTATAAACTGTGTTATTTTTACTAACAGTACACTACACATCAATGAAAATAACATAATACCTTAACATAAACATGGATTAATATCATAAGTGTAGCGTTTTAGCTTGGGCTGCTATAATAAAATACCTGGACTGAGTGGCTTATAAACAACCAAAATTAATTTCTCATAGTTTTTGAAGCTGGGAAATGCAAGATTAGAGGCTAACAGGTTTGATACCTGGTGAGAACATACTTCCTTATAAATGACACTCTTTTTACTATAACCTTATGTGTCAGAAGGTTAAGGGATCTCTCTGGGGTCCTTTTTTAAATATAAGGGCACTAATCTCATTCATGGAGGCTATGTTCTCATGACCTAATCACCTTCCAAAGGCCTCTGATTCCCAACACTATCACCTTGGAAATTAGGAGTTCAGTTTATGAATTTGGAGAGGGCATAAAGATTTGGTCCAATTCACATGCTGTTTAATAAAATATGCCATCCATAAAAATATGTGCTATATAATTCCAATTATATGAAGTTAAATATTTGATAAAACTAAACTATACTGCCTAAGTCATAAAATATAAAGAAAATTAAGGAAATGATTAACACAAAATTCAATATCATTATTATCTCTAGTGGGGAAGGAAGTTGGAATGATTGAGAGAGGATGTCAGTACTATCTCTGGGGTGTTAATGTTATTTTATTTCTTGATATGAGTGGTTGTAATCCAGGTTTTCATTATGTAATAAACAATTTAGCTCTATATTTTATGTATATGTGTGACTTTGAATGTGTGCCTTCATGATAAAATGTTAAAATTGCAGAACTATGAGGAGAAATAAATCCACAACCATCATGAGATATTAACATATGTCTATCAATAATTGATAGAACAAAGCTGGGTGTAATAGTTCACATCTATAATCCCAGCTACTAGGGAAGCTGAGGCAGGAAGGTTGCATGTTCATAGTTAGTCTGAGCAAATTACCAGGATGTTGTCTCAAAAATAATATTAAAAATGGATGGGGGTGTTGGGGTTGTGGTTCAGTAGTAGAGCCCTTACTTTCCTAGCATGTGTGAGGCACTGGGTTTGATTCTCAGCACCACATATGAATAAATGAATGAAAATAAAAGTCCCTCAATATGTAAAAAAATTAAAAACCAATTGATGGGGATGTAGCTCAGTAGCAATGCACTTGCCTAGAATGTGCAAGGCCCTGGCCTCAATCCCCAGTACCACCCAAAACAAAACAAGCAGATAGAAAAATCTGAAATGATAAAGATTGAAGCAATTCAAGTAATAAACTCTCCTAAGGACATAAATAGAACAATGTAGAAATAGTATTGGAACTTGGTTTGACTCAATAATCCATGATATTAGACAGCTTTATTGCTGTTCTTTCTATGTGCATTACTATCTTTCTTATATCTGCATTACCAGTTTATGAATTGTGTGCGTGGTGGTGGGGAAGAGTCAGCTACTTTGGGCTCCATTTTGAAGGGAAAAAAGACACAATTGGTACTGAAACCCATATCTGTGGCCTCCAAGGTACTCCTGGTACACTTGAAGATAAGCTTGTATAATTCAAGAGGGCATTGTCCCTGTACCTCAAAGCTTTCTTTATAAGAAAAGTGTACACTCTAAGGGAATGATTTTTTTGAGAGTCTTTTCTTGGAGCTGTGGTGGACTGTTAGTTACCCCAATCCATTGCCCTCTGACTTTCTGTATCATCTAAAGTGAGATTAGGATATGTTTTAAAAAAAGCCTTGTGAAGGTCTTTAACTTATGTTAAAGAAATAAGTCCACTAAGATGGAAGTTTAACTGGACATATATAGAATACCCCCCTTATCTTTTATCTTACCACCATATTATCAAGGGTCTAGTGTAATAATATTAATTACAATGGAAAAAGCTGCAAATGACTCAGTCTCTCTCTGAAGACTACTTAGGAAAGTCCAAAGTCAAGAAGGGAAACAAAAACACTGAAAAATCTAACACCTATAACAACAGCAAAAAGGAATCAAAACCCAACTCCTAGCCAGATTAACATAATCCTTCCACTAGAGGCCTATTTACCTCAGTTCCTATTATCTGATATGACACATCTGATTTTAATGACAAAATAATAAGACACCACAAAAGATAAGACAAAAAGATCTGAAGGGATAAAGCAACCTGGGAACCAGACTCACATATGATACAGTGTTTGAATTTATAAGCCAAGAATTTAAAATAATTCGTGCACTAATGAAAAAAGCAGACAACGTAAAAGAATAGATAGGCAATGTAGCCAGAGAGATGAAAACTCCAATAAAGACTCCAAAGAAAAATCTAGATATAGAAATCATGGACTGAGTTTGTGGCTCAGTGGTAGAACACTTGCCTAGAATGTGTGAGGTACTGGGTTCAATTCTCAGCACCACATATAAACAAATAAATAAAATAAAGGTATTTATTTTATCTTTTTGTTTATATAATAAATAAACAACTAAAATATTTTAAAAAAGGAAAAAATCTAGAAATCAAAAAGCTCTAACAGAAATGATAAATGCATTTGAAACATTCATGAATAGATTGGGCACAGTCAAGGAGGAAAAATCATTAAGTTTAAAGATTTGTCAATAGAAACTTTTCAAACTGAAATGCAAATACAAAAAAAAAGAATGAAAAAAACCTAGACTAGAACATCCAAGAATTGTGGAACAATTTAAAAATAAATAGCATGTTTAATTGAAATACCAGAAAAAGGAAGAGAGAACAAGGCAGAAGAAATATTTGAAATAACAGTGGCTGAGAGCTTCTAAAATAAGAGACACTAAACCATATATGGGGACAAGCAGAATCAATGTGAAAAAAATAAAGAAAGGAAGGAAGGAAGAGAAGGAAAATCCTATAGGTAGGCATATAATATCCTAACTGTTGAAACCAAAGATGAAGAGAAAATCATATATAAAAAAAAAAAGGAAAAAACCCACCTTACCTGGCAAGGAACAAGGATAAGAACTGCAGCAGTATTCTCACCATAAACCATGCACACAAGAAAAGAGTAGAGTGAAATATTTAAAGAGTTGAAAGAAAATAAACCAACCTAAAATTCTATATCTGGCAAAATATCCTTCAAAAGTGAAGAGGAAATAAAGACTTCCTCGTCCAAACAAAAACTGATAAAATTCAACACCAACAAAGTTGCCCTTCAAGAAATGTTATTTTTTTTCCTTTGGGCAGAAGAAAAAGAATATTGGTCAATGATTAGATATACATAAAGAATGGAAGAGTACTGGAAATGGAGTAAATGAAAGCAAAGTAACATTTTGTTATTCTTATTCTTAATTGATATAAAAGATAACTATCTAAAGAAATAATAGCAACAATGAATTGAGTGATTATAGAGTATGAAAAGAATGACATGACAAGTACTCTATATTAAGTCAACTGAACTACAAGCAGATTAAACAGAAGAGTATTATTAGAGAAATCACTAAAAGATTTTTTAAAGGAATAAAATTGAGATATCAAGAGAGGAGACAAAACAGAATCATGGCAAATACTCAATTAAGCAGGACACAATGGCACAATCCTGTAACCCCAGTGGCTTGGGAGGCTGAGGAAGGAGAATCATGAGTTTAAAACTAGCCCCAGCAAAAGCAAGGTGCTAGGCAACTCAGTGAGATTCTGTCTCTAAATAAAATATAAAATTGGGCTGGATGGGAATCAACTTAATGAAAGAGGTGAAATATCTATACAATGAAAACTACAGAACCCTAAAGACAGAAATCAAAGAAGACCTTAGAAGATGGAAAGATATACCTTACTCTTGGATGGGCAGAATTAATATTATCAAAATGAACATAGTACCAAAAGCACTGTACAGATTTAATGCAATTCCCATCAAAATCCCAATGGCATTTCTCACAGAAATAGAGAAAGTAATCATGAAATTTATCTTGAAAAATAAGAGACCCAAAATAGCTAGAACAATCCTTAGCAGGAAGAGTGAAGCAGGTGGCATCAGTATACCAGACCTTAAACTATACTACATAGCAATAGTAACAAAACCAGCATGGCATTGGCACCAAAACAGACTGGTAGACTAATGGTACAGAATAGAGGACACAGAGACTAACCCACAAAATTACAATTATCTTATATTAGACAAAGGTGCCAAAAACATACATTGGAGAAAAGATAGCCTCTTCAACAAATGGTGCTGGGAAAACTGGAAATCCATATGCAACAAAATGAAATTAAACTCATATCTCTTACCATGCACAAAACTCAACTAAAAGTAGGCAAAAGACCTAGGAATTAAACCAGAGACCCTTCATCTAATAGAAGAAAAAGTAGGCCCTAATCTCCATCATGTATGATTACGCCCCAACTTCCTTAACAAGACTCCTGTGGAGCAAGAATTAAAATCAAGAATCAATAAATGGTATGGACTCAAACTAAAAAGTTTTTTCTCAGCAAAAGAAACAATCTGTGAGGTGAATAGAGAGCCTACATCTTGGGAGCAAATCTTTACCCCTCTCACATCAGATAGAGCACTAATCTCTAGGATATATAAAGAACTCAAAAAGCTAAACACCAAAAACAAAAACAAACCACATAACCTAAACAATAAATGGGCCAAAGACCTGAACAGCTGAACAGACACTTCTCAGAAGAGGATATACAATCAATCAGCAAATAGATGAAAAAATGTTCATCATCTTGGGGCTGGAGCTGTGGCTCAGCGGTAGAGTGCTTGCCTAGCACATGTGAGGCACTGGATTTGATCCTCAGCACCACATGAAAAAATAAATGAGTAAATAAAATAGAGGTATCGTGTCCAACTACAAATAAAAATATTTTAAAATGTTTATCATCTCTAGCAATTAGAGAAATGCAAATCAAAACTACTCTAAGATTTCATCTAACTCCTGTCAGAATGGCAGCTATAAAGAACACAAACAACAGTAAGTGTTGGCAAGAATGTGGGAAAAAAGATACATTCATACATTACTGGTGGGACTGCAAATTTGTGTAGCCAATATGGAAAGCAGCATGGAGATTCCTTGGAAAACTGGGAATGGAACCACCCTTTGACCCAGCTATCCCTATCCTTGGTCTATACCCACAGGACTTAAAAACAGCATACTACAGGGACACAGCCACATCAATCTTTATAGCAGCACAATTCACAATAGCTAAACTGTGGAACAAACCTAGACGCCCTTCAGTAGATGAATGGATAAAAAAAATTTGGCATACATACACAATGGAATATTACTCAGCAATAAAAGAGAATAAAATCATGGCATTTGCAGGTAAATGGATGGCATTGGAGAAGATTATCCTAAGTGAAGTTAGTCAATCCCCAAAAAACAAATGCTGAATGTTTTCTCTGATGTAAGGAGGCTGATTCATAGTGGGGTACGGACGGGGGGCATAGGAGGAATAGATGAACTCTAGATAGGGCAGAGGGGTGGGAGGGGAAGAGAGGGGGTATGGGGTTAGAAATGATGGTAGAATGTGATGGACATCACTATCCAAAATACATGTATGAAGACACATATTGGTGTGAATATACTTTATATACAACCAGAGATATGAAAAAATGTAATCTATATGTGCAATATGAATTATAATGCATTCCACTGTCGTATATTAAAAAATCAATAAAAAATAAATAAATTAACAAATGAAATATTTTTAAAAATTGGGCTGGGGATGTGGCTGAATGGTCAAGTGCCCCTGAGTTCAATCCCAGGTTCTCCAAAAAATAAATTAAAAC
Organism: Callospermophilus lateralis; assembly: GCF_048772815.1. Taxonomy (NCBI): domain Eukaryota; kingdom Metazoa; phylum Chordata; class Mammalia; order Rodentia; family Sciuridae; genus Callospermophilus; species Callospermophilus lateralis. Next base: position 82,656,543 of record NC_135325.1, on the reverse strand, counting down.
CAGAGAAGATAGATGAAGAAATGTCTGGTAACAGAAAACATTTATAAACATGGTTGATATTAATCCAGATATATTAAGAATCACTTTCAATGAGAATGTCTAGATATACAAATTAAAACCAGAAATAGTCAATGTAGATAAAAAATAAACAAGACCCAAGGGCTGGTGTGGTGTGTAGCTCACTGGTAATAAAGCACATTCCTAATATGTTCAAGGCTCTGGATTTGATCACAGTACTAAAAATAAATAGCAACAAGTTGTCTATAAGAAGCCCACTTTAAATATAATACCTTGGGAGGTTAAACATAAAATAATGGAGAAAGATATATCATACTATACCATTCAAAAGAAAACTGGAGTACCTATATAATATTTGAATGAGAAGATATCAGAACAAAAAGTATTAGGGTTAAAAAGGGACAGTACATAATAATGGGATTAATTCTCCAACAACACATCATAATCCCAAACATGTATACACCTAACAGAGTATCAAAATATGTGAGGCAAAACCTGATACAACTGAAAAGATATACACAAATCCATTATTAGAGTAGTCAACTTCAACACCCCCCTGTCAGTAGCTGATAGATTAAGTAGGCAGAAAATCAATAAGGATATAGTTGATCTGAACAACACTATCAATCAACTTGATCTAATTGACCCTTGGCCTAATTTATAGGATATTCCATCCAACAGAAGAACACTATTCCCCCCACCAAGCTTATATTGAACATTTGCCACCAAGAGAGACCATGTTCTAGGCCCTAAAATACACCATAAGAAATTAAAAAGAAAGGAAATCAAGAAAGTATGCTCTCAATGTTACTAAAAATCAGTAACATTTAATGTCTGAAAATGAAACAAACTTCTTCATAGTATGAGTGAAAGAAGAATTCCCAAGAGAAATGTAAATGCATTCTGAACTAAATTAAAACATATCAAATTTGTGGGATATAACAAAAGCAGTGCTTACAGGATAATTTCTAGCTTAAAAGGATATACAAGAAAAGAAGAAGGATCTAAAATCAATAACCAAAGCTTTCACCTCAGGAAAGTAGAGTTCGAAGAGTAATATAAGATATAATGACAATTACAGAAATCAATGAAATTGCAAATAGAAAAACAATAGAGGAAAGCAATGAAACAAAAAACTCGTTCTTTAAAAAGATTAGTAAAATCGATATATCTCTTCCCAGGCAATCCAAGAAAAAAGAAGACAATCTAAATAACTATATCAGAAAGAAAAATTGGGGGTTATCACTACTGATTCCATGGACATTAAGAGGATAATGAAGGAATACTATGAACAATTCTATGCTTATACATTTGTTAATACATATTAAGTTCACCAATTCCTTGAAAGACACAGATTACCAAAACTCACAAAAGGATAAGCAAACCACCTGAATAGACTATTAGCTATCAAATAAATTTAATCAATAATTAATAACCTTCCAAAATAGAAATTGCTGGGACCATAAGTTTCAACAATGAAACCTACTAAACATTTAAGAATTAAATAATACCAATTCTCCACAATTTCTTACATAAAATAGAAGCAGAAAGAGCCATTCTTTGAGGCAAGCATTTCTTTAATTCCCAAGCCAGATAAAACATTACAAAAAAGGAAAACTATAGATGAATCTGTATCATGAAAACAGATGTAAAATCCTCAACAAAATACTGACAACTCAAATGTATAAGAATTATGCTAGGCATTTGGAAATCAAACAATGTGATCATAGAATAAAAGATGAAAAGATATGACCACATCACTTGATGAAGACAAAGCATTTGACAAAATTCAATACAGATTCATGATAATAACACTCAACAAAATAGAATTAGAAAGGAGGTTCCTCAATGTGATAAAAACATCTCCAAAAAACTATGTCTAACATCAAAATTAATGGTGAGAAAGTGATGCTCTTCAACTTAAAATTAGGTATAAGGGAGGCATTGGTGTCCTTTTTCATTGCTCCAATTAAACATAATACTGTAATTCCCAGCTAGTGTAATAAGAAAATTGGAAATAAAACATATATAAATAGATCAGAAGGAAATAGAACTGTTTCTATGAAGATGATGGGAAATGCCAAAGAACTGACAAACCCCTGGCTTCAAGTTTCCAGGATAAAGGTTAATATACAAGTCAATTGCTTTCCTATATACTAGCCAAAAAAAAAAAAAAAAACAGTTGGAATTTGAAATTTTAAAATACCATTTATGAGTGTGGGGCTCACATCTGTAATCACAGCTACTTAGGAAGCTGAGGTGGAAGATCCCAAATTTGAGGTCAGACTGGGCAACTTGGAAAAATCCTGCCTCAAAATAATAAAAAATAAAAGGGCTGGGATGTATATTTCAGTAGAGATTTCCTAGCATGTCTGAGGCCCTGGGTTCAGTCCCCAATACTGCAATGAACAAATAAAGATCATTTATAATAGGAACCCCCAAATGTAGAATGTGACAAAAGAATCTAAACGTCTTACAAATGTATCAACAATCTCACTGAAAGGAATTGGGGAATAATATACTGACATGTAAATTTGGAAATGAGTAGCATCTGTAAGACTAAAGGCAAAAGAAACAATACGTAACATTTTATTCTAGGTGGTAAAGTTGTTTCCACAAGGGAAACAATTTGGAAACTGTTATGCATGAACACTGAAATTGAATAATTAACAAAAAACATGATGGAGAGTAGGAGACAGGTTTCTTTAACTGGAAGGTTAAAGATAAAGGAGCTTAGTACGATCCATGTAGTAATGGATTGCTGTAGAAATACCATTATAAACTTATATTTAGATTCATATAAACACAGACGGTTATATAGAGAAATATTTAAAATTTTCTGTATGTTTTCTGTGTAAACATAGAGGTACACACACACACACACACACATGGGTTACTATATACATATATATTTGCTCATTCTGTTAACAGAAACAGCCTAGAAGCAATGATATCTCTACAGCAATGGTTATGCCAAGCACTCATACCTTGCTTTTATTTTTCTTCTGTAATGGGGATTGAACACAGGGGTACTTTATCACTGAATTACATCCCCAGTTCTTGCTATTCTTTATCTTGAGATGGGGGAGTCTCCTTAAGTTGTCCAGGCTGGCCTTGAACTTGTGATTCTCCTGCCTCAGCCTTCTGAGTAGCTGGGATTACAAGCATGCATCATGGTGCCTAGTTTAGATCTTGCTTTTAAAATACCATTTTCCAACAAAAGTTACCAGGGCTTCTTGAAGAAATGGCTGATTCCAGGAACAGGGCAGAAAATATGCAAGATAAGGCTGGAACATCTTTTAGTGCCAGAAAGTACTAAAAACAAAAACCCCACACAATACAATGATGGAATATGTCAAATGAATACAGGAGCCAATTGATAAAGCTCCCAATTGTCAAAGCAGGAACTATTTGAGCAACAAAATGTGAAATAGTACTGCATTATAATTCAAATTATACAATAAATATTTATGCATCTATATTGATATAAATAAATGGAATAGATAAATAAAGGAGTGTAAAATATCCTATGTGTTAGAATTAGACATGATTTTTGTAGCTACTATTATCAAGGAGGTGGAGCATAAGTGTGTACTGCCAATAGTGACTATTCCAAAAAGTAGTTTGGAAAGGGAGAAATGATATAGCAACTTTTCCAAGGAGAAAAATGACAAGTACTACCTCAGCCAGGTGAACAAGTTTAACATCATCAGTGGTAAATAATATTGAATAGTTTGTACCCTTTATATGATGGAATGACATTTTTACCTTTGTGATTTTTTTTTCCCAAAACATGTAACACCTGTATAACTACAAGAAGAAAATAAAGCAAATCCAACCTGTGGGGCATTAAATACATGATCATTGTTCTCAAAAGTGTGAAGGTCATCAAAAACAAGTAAAGTCTAAGAAATTCTCACAGCCAAGAGGAGCCTATGGGAGAGATGATGACTAAATATACTGTGGTAACCTGGATGGGATTCTAGGATAGAAAAAGGACATCAGGGGAAATCTGAATGAAGAATACACTTCAGTTAATAATAATTTGTCAATATTGGTTCGTTATGACAAATGCAAAACACTAATGTAGGATGTTAAGAATAGGATACTGGGTATGGAATATATAGAAACTCTATATTACCACTGCAATAATTCTCTAAATCTGTAACTGTCCTAAAATAAAGGTTATTTGAAAAACACTGTAAGCAAATAAAAGGCTAATGAAAATCCAGGGGGCAAAAAATTACATAGGCAGAACAGTCTGTTGAAATGGTAAGGTAGGGCTTAACAGGAATTTCCTGGGAGACAATTCCTAAGGGAAAAATAATGTCAGCAGATAGGAGATTACCAGGTGAGAATAGCACAGCATCTGCTGTCTCAGATTTGTTTTCCTGGCTCAATCTCCAGTATCTAAATCCTGAGGAGACAACTAAATCAACAAAAAATATGGAAAGGAGTGTTTTATATGAACTTTATAAAGCATCAAGACCCAAGTGACAATTGGGTACCCATCTGGGTTAAGGTGACTCTGTTGTAGGTAAAGAAAAATTCTCCACCCTGTTGTTGGGACACCGAGTTGCTTTAGTTAATCATTTCCAGCCCACCACCAGCAGAAGGGACTTTAGGGAGGTTTAAGTTTCCATGAGAAGAGGTACAAACCCAGGAGACATGATACTACCCAGGGGACACTGGTACTCACCTTTCAGTTGTCTGGATTTATTCTGGACATGGATGAGACCTGTGAGACCTCCCTCAGTATCCACCAAGTATCTGTTAGTATTGGTTCTGTTAGTGCAGCAGAAAAGGTAGGAGCCAGCCCAAAATACTCAATACCTCATTTAATTTTGTACACAATCCTGGAAGACAAGTTTTATTCCCATTTCATAGATGACAATACAGTCCTTTACAACAATGGACATGTAGTAACCATTAAATTGCTCCAGAATGGAGTCCCAGAGGTAACACAATTTTTATCTATTATTTTACATCCTGATAACAGAATTTTAATGTCGCCACTGCCTTTATAAGTTTACTGGACAGTTTTTTGATTAGTTACATATTATTTCCCTGATATTTTCTTTTATTAATTTTATGACAACATTAATCTCTTTTAGGAGATGAACAAACAAAAAAGAACAGAAAATCACCACAAATAACCAGTTAATTGTTCAGTGAATACAACTTTAAAGTTGTTTTCTCTACATAGTTTACTATGTAAATATCTTTGTAGATTTACATAAGTGGGTTGATGCCATATATATAGGGTTCTGCAAGTTTTGTTTAGATTTACAAAGGAACTATAAACATTTTTCCATGCAGTGAATGAAAGTCTGCTACTGACACATAGAATGTTGCAGGTGGGTCAAAGGGCTGCTGGTAACAGGAGGGATGCCTAAAGGAAAGAATTAGTAAAAGATTAAAGCACAGGACCTGGCAAATGTTCGCTAGGGATACTACACATAAGGAATGTCTTCAAGGTCCCTTCGTGGGGCCCTGCAGCCACCCCTGAATTCCCTTGGGCCCCTTGGGTAGAAAGGGTCCTCTAAATTTCTTTGCATCCACAAAAGCCTCCCTAATTTCTGTCTGCTTTTTCTCATGTCATCCTCCACCTTAGCCATACTGTCAAATTCTCTTATCATATCCTCATTGCTGAAATTCATATCATGTATGGACTCTTTATACTCTTTAAGGTAATGAGCCAGCCCCTTGTTGGTTTTTCTTTTGGCTTTCCTGGGTATGTCATCCTCAGCGGGGCGCTTTCCTGCAGCCCTTGTTTCACTCTCTGGCTTTCTCTCCTCTTGTGGTTTTCTCTTGTTTTCTGGCTTTCCTTCCTCTTTTGCTGTTCTCTCACTCTCTGGCTTTTCCTTGTCATTCAGCATTTCCTCATCTGCTGTCTTTTCCTCGTTTTCTAATATTTCCTTGTCTTTCAGAGTACAGGCTTCTTCTGGCTTTTCTTCATCCTGTGGCTCTTCATTTTCCCTCTTTCCTTTGTTGGAAGGTGTTCCTTCATTTTCACTGTGAAGTTCTTCCATGACAGGATTTCCTCTACCTCTCCTATCCCGGGAATGGAGGTAGAGAGAAGAGAAGACAAAGAGGATACTTGGGAGAGTGAAGGATGGGGATGGGGGTGGGACGACGATGCAGGTCCATAGGGCATTGCATCTTGTCCTTCTGAGGGTTCCCCTAAACTGGCCCGGCCCTCCAAGTGTGCCTATGAAGACCCCTTACCCTAGATTCCTCCCCCACAGCGAGCCAACCACTCCCTGGCAAGCCCTGCCACCTTCTCCACGCTGCTTCAGCGTGTCAAGGTGCGTGTTTTCCATGTGGTGGGGGCGGGCGGAGAGGCCCCACACTCTGCCTGAGGCCATGTCCTCTGCACTCTCACCCCTTCTGGGTCCAAGTCCGTGCTGCCCGCCCGCCCCCGCCCCCCCCCCGCAATCACCTGCAAGAATCCTGGGCGGGTTGTTCCTCTGTTCAGGTCACGCAGAGCGCTGGGAACAACAGACGCACAGACCTGCAGAGGAGACGCGGAGGCGGAGAAGGCGGTCTCAGTGAATTGACTGGGACTCGGGTCCCTATCCTGAATCTAGGCCCTCCTCACCCAACCTTCCCCTCTACTACCCCCTCCCGCACCCCAGCCGCCATTTCTTTTCAAGCCTCGGGCGCCAGACTACGATGTTTTCCAAACTACGTTTGGGTCTGCGTGTCCTTCTGCCTTGGACACAACTTGCATTCCCACCTTCGCAATCAATATTCTCCTCTAAGTACGGAATGGTAGAGAGGGGGTTATTTCCATATCTCACTGCTGAGGCGCTTTACCGGCCCACCATCTCAGACTCCAAAATGGACGGAGGGCAGAGGAGGTGCCTAGAAATGCGGCAAGAATACTTGGGGTATTCCTCTTCTCTACCCTCTGCCCACAGGCTGCTTGCTCCCCCTCAGCCAATGTTTTCCCACTGCCATCTCTATCTACGCTCGGGCCAATTTCCCGTCACCCAAACCCCACCTCCAACCTTCCCCTCGTCGGTACCCACCCTGGGGTCCCGTTAGCAGGGTGCAACGCCCTCACGCTGACCTGAAAGAAGCTGAAGCAACAATTAGGAGACCTGACTGGAGCGGATGGCTCCCGGGCAACACCGAAGGGAAGAAGGGCGGGCACCACAACTGGCAGGTCACGTGAACTTCCCAGCCCCAGAGTTGGAGCTCGACACACCCCGCCTACTAACTGACGTCTGCTCTCCACCCACTTTTCTTGAGCAGGTATCCCCTCACTTCTCTGAACCCCTTTGTCATTTTCCTCTTGTTGAGAAGTTGGTCAAAAAAGAATATTAATGAAAACCACAAGGGTTTATTTTGTGTGTGTGGTGGGGGGAGATTGGGCGGTCTGAGGGAGGAGACTTGACAATATTGCTTTTAAATACCGTTGCAAGAATACCAGCCAACTGAATGGAATGAATGCTTAAATATTGTATGGAGGGTTGACTACAGCATTTAGAAAAAAATTAGACCATTTTCCCCAAATAATGGAAATTTCTCCTCTTTCTGACACACAGAAATATTTTCTCATGAATAAAAAAATGAAACTATATTTGAAGCTGAATAAAAGAATGATTAATTTATCTTCCTGAGAAACTGAATGTATAAGGGATAATGATCAGACCATATGACAATAGAACTTTAACTCACAACATTTGCAGCAAGCAGTCCAGACAGCCAAATCACAGCCTCTGTAGCAATCTTCAGGATTTAAATACTGATGAACTTCCAGACTTTCCATTCCTTGTCACTGACAAACAAGAAAAATAACAAATGTGAACCGTTAACACAGGATGCCCCACTTGTAATTGGCCTTCCTCTTGCTTCCCCATGAAACAAACTCAGGTCAGATCATTCCTGAAGTCTTCCTTCTTTGTTGTTTTGTTTTTATTTTTAATGCATTAAAAGTTAAATGAATAAATTACTGCTACAAACAATAATATGAGATAAATATAACACTTAATACTTTCATTGTAATCCATCTACCTCCCCCCTGCTCACCAAAACCATATACCTGCAGAGTCAAAATTAGATTGGTTTGAGGACACAAGAAAGAATGCAGGCAGAGAGAAAAGCAGAAGCAGCCCTCAAAACTCAACCTCATGGCTGACACCTCTAGCTGTTGGAGTTTGTTAGAACAAAAATGTACTTATATATTATCATTTGAATTAGTCACTCAAGTAGAGATTAAGGTAACTTATGCAAATGAATAGTACATTTGCATTTATTTTAACTTTTTTCTTATCAAGCAGGTTAATGCAGAAAAACACAGTTTCTATGATCATCTAATAGGTTCAAACACCTAAAAGCTAATGCTGTGTCTGATGGATCAGACACTGAAGTGAGATTCAGATCAACCTGGGTCTTAGTGTTCAATCTAGCCCAGTAGTGATATAACACATTGGGTAAGTCCCTTCACTTTTCTGAGAGGATCCATCTGTGAAAGGACTTTCAGTTCCTAGAAGAAATAGAATTCATTATGCCAGGCCAACTATTTCAACAAGCACAATAATTACATATCTTATTTGTTTTTAAGACAAAATTCCCAGTGGTATGTGACAAAATACCTGGTCAGGTATCAGGTCTGCCTGTTACCAACTCTGAGGGTTCTTGTGCTCTCTATCAGATGAGTCAGGTAAAAAGGCACATTGGCACAGACACAAGGCTTTTTATTTTTACACTTGAGCGTAAGGGAGGTGGCACATGGGGGACAGTCATCCCAGGCTGACTCCAACAAAAAAATGAAGGTTTACAGCTTTTATGGGATCTGCAGGATAGGCATGAGACCCAGTCTCTTAATGTCATTACACATAGAAATAAGAGTTTTAGCTGTGCCTGGGGTTTTCTTTAACATGCTTCCTCAATCAGTGTGTGTCTTACTACCACTTTAAGTTCCTACTTCAGCATGTGATTTTTACTAGGCTAAGAAAATAAGGGTAAATGTAGGTTACTCTAATGAGTAATTTATGTCTGGATTTATCCCTTACCACCAGGAATTTGGCCCTTACCTGGGAAAGTTTCTAATTGGATCTTAGAGGAGGGCAGATCATTTCCCTGCCTCAGTGTGTTTCGTTTTAATGATCTTATTTTTCTTGATTTTGTCTTTCTGAAATCTATTATGATCACATAGTCTTTGAAGGCTGAAATGACTTCCCATCCTCCTATCTCCTGGTGTGTTGTCTTAATTTTATAGCATTAAAGACAAGTCTACTTTTAAAAAAAATTTTTTTAGTTGTAGATGGACACAATATCTTTATTTATTTTCATGTGGTGCTGAGGCTCGAACCCAGTGCCTCACACATGCAAAGCAGGCACTCTACAGCCCCAGCCCCAAGACAGGTCTACTTTTAAACTCCCAATTTTATGGTATGTTTGTCAACCCTGGAAGACTTAGAACAAACTTATCTGTCTCATACCCCAAATCATATGTTCTCTGCCTAATTTCATTTACTGGGAGACACTGTTATCCATACTCACCTTTGCATGGGAAAATCTTGGAATCAAAGGCAGTTAAATTCTAATTTGGGGGGCTGGGGTTGTGGCTTAGCCGTAGAGCACTCACCTAGCATGTGCGAGATGCTGGGTTTGATCCTCAGCACCAGATAAAAATAAATAAATAAAATAAAGATATTGTGTCCAACTACAACTAAAAAAAATTTTGAAAAAGAATTTCATGGTAACAGCAGAGGCCATGATGGACAAAACTTGTCTGTTTCAACCCTTAGTTGGATGCAAGGGCAGGATTGATGACCCAATAAGCAGGAGTCTTCATGTTTTCATGCTCCATTAATGTCCTCCTCAGGGGTTGGTCAGAACTTGAGAGTGATGTGAGATTTATATTTAAATTCCTTCCTAACAAGAAAAAAAGGGTAAGCCATGTACAGTGGAGTGTACCTGTAGTCCCAGGTACTTGGAGGCTGAAGTAGGAGGACTGCTTAACTGCAGGAATTGGAAACCTCAGTAATATGGCAAGACCTGGACACATACACACACCAAAAAAAAAAAAAAAAAAAAAAAGGAAGGAAGGAAGGAAGTGTATGTGGGTGAATGGCATTTTTCAAGCTTCCTCCTCCCCATACCACACTCCTTCTGGACACCACCCTCATTCTTCTCATATCCAGGAATAACTTACCACAATCAATCTGGAATAACCCCACTTTATTGACCATTAAACTGGTGTCTGGCATTTCATCTTGCCAAAATAACATGGTAAGTTTTATTTTTAGACAAACATGCTCAAAAATGAAAACAAAAATCCAAAAATAAATAGCTTGAATGCAGGGGAGGATAAAGTCACCTGGTCCACCCCCACTGCTCTTGTGCTGGGGATCAAACCTAGGGCCCCAAGCACACCAGGCAAATGTTCTACCAATGAGTTACATACCCACCTTCTTCTTGTCCTTAGTTGGTTATTATGTGCTGCAGTTTTAATTGTGTCTTCTCAAAAATTCATGTTTAGACAGTCCCCAATGCAGTCATGTTAAGGAGCTTCTAGGAGGTGATTAGTCCACAAGGGCTCTGGCTTCATGAATGTTGTGAACAACATTATAAAAGAACTGGAAGGAAATATCTGGGTCCTTTTTGCCCTCTGTCAAGTGAGGATACAGCAAAGACTGGGGTCTCGCCAGACACAAAAAACTGCCAGCACCATGATCATGTACTTCCAACCTTCATAACTGTAAGAATTAATTTTTGTTCTTTAAAAATCACCCAGTGTTAAGTATTTTGCTATAACAGCATGAATGGACTAAGACATCCAATTCTCTTAATTAAGATGTAAGAGACAAGAGATATCTACTACGTTGGACATTTGCCCTGGATTCATATGCTTAAATTACCATTATTGGAAGCAAAGGTTTTCACAATTAAGCAATAATCTAATGACAGGTAATGACACACCAATTTTCTCTACCAAAGGTTGAGCATTCCCATGAAAGCTCTTATTTGATCATCCTGGGTCACCTCCTCACACTTTGGGCAATATCTGTGGCTCAGGGGCTGCAAGTCCTTCATTGACTGAACCAGAGGAAAGTGGAACATGAACTACTGTAATTGGCTTCTCTCATTGTTCAGTCATGCACAGTTTCAAGTTGCAGGTCATAAAGATTTGTGTGTGCACATGTGCGCATGTGCACATTGGGGATTGAATCTGGGGGTGCTTTATCATTGAGCTACATCCCCAGCTCTCTCTATTTTTATTTATTTTGAGACAGGGTCTTGCTAAGTTGCTTAGGGACTTGCTAAATTGCTGAGGCTGGCTTCAAACTTGTGATCCTCCTGCTTCAGCCTCCCCAGTCACTGGGTTTACAGGTATGTGCTACTGTGCCCAGCCAAAAATTGTAAGATTTGTGTTTTTAGAATTGATCTATTATAGACTGGAAAAGAATAGAATTTAATAAATCTGAATGAAATAGAATAGTAATTTCAAAGTCAAGGGAGCTTGGTAATTTTTTTCTTGACATTTTAAAATTTATGTTTCTGTACTATTTGTTTGTTTCCATTATATAGTAAAAAAAAAAAATATATATATATATATATATATATATATATATATATATATATATATATATATATATATTTTATGGTCTTTTTATTCCAAAACACTATTTTTGCCAGGCTTCTGTTTTCAATATATTACTTGCATCCATTAAAGCTGTTTCTCTTAATGTTTTTCATAAAACAGAAAATTAAAGCATGACTGCTCACTTAGTCTCTTTGTTCCTCATTTTCCCACCAGGTTAATAATCAGATGTATCAATTGGCCCTTTTGGTCTTTTAGCATCAAACCTCATGTTTTTCTCTACTTAAAAGATTCATCTGTCTTAATTACCCCTGTACATTCAGCCAAATTATGGTGCATTTTTTATTTCTTTTGCTAATGGCCAAAAATGGCCAAAACACTATGACTATCCTAATGGATTTGATATATTAAAATACCTTTTCACGTAATATAATCTGTATAAGACCAATATGTTACAATAACTTTGGTAAAATGTTTGTGTTAGCATACTGACACATTGGCACTTTGAAGCACCAATTAGTATGATATAAATTAAATGACTTAATGGATTATTGTTGCCTCCAAGCATGTGGCAGCTCTTTATCTAGACACATACAAGGCTCTGAAAAAAGCCTTTGGTTTCACAAAATTTTATTACAAATGTGTGAGTCAGTCATGTGATACTCCCTTAGGGGATTTACTTGCAAATGATTTTGTGATAGGTTTTCTTTAGTTCTTCTTTGCAATAAAATCCTTTTTCAAGGCCTTTTATTTTAAAAAAAAACCACTAATATACCAGTTAATGATCAATAATAGTCCTGATGATAGGGCTCATTATCACTTAGTCCTGATTCTGTTGATGGTAATGCTACAATTTCACCATGAAACAAACATTATCCATTTCATCATATTAACAAAGGAATTTAAAGTGTGTACTGAGAGTAACTGAAGACTTTCCGTTGTCCTTTAACATTCATCACATGAATTCTATTTGTATTTTACTAATACATATTTGTATTCTTTGATGGATCTTGATTTGTCCTTTTTGGTTAATCTTTTATTGTGACTCCAGACATAATTGTTAATATTTTAAATAGGACTTTAATATCTTTATTTATGAATGTGAGTGCTCAGGATTCTTCTTACATGCTTTCTTCACATTTTATTTTCTTCAAATAAAAGTGAGATTTTTCCCTCATAATCTGACATCATCTAATTAACAGGAAAAAAAAACCCTCTTCTTTAATGTTATGACATGTAGTACTTTTCGAAGCCTGGCCATTTGAGATAGTGACTCAATGATTACCTCAGTTTTTCCCATTTTCTTTGTCTTTAAGTCCCTTTTTAGGGGAGAAGGTGAGTTTAATTTCTCTGGTTAATTTCCCCCACAAATTCATATATTTTAATCAATATTTTCAGACATACTATCATAGACATTTGAAAGAGATCATTGTTACATTGAATATTTCCCATGTTGTCCCCTTTTTCTCCCTAAGGAGACTACTTAGATGTGTCATTTAATATTTGTTTTTAGCCAAGAGCTCTTATACTCTAACATTTGTTCACAAATTATATGGTTTAGGGTTTTTTATTCCCTAGGACCTAAGATTGTTGTGAAGGAAACAATTTTAAACTCGTTTAATGTTTAAGGATATTTTACATTTTAATAAACCTATTTTGTTCCGTGTTCTGTGTTCGGAGACTGATTTCACCATTTTTCCCTTTTTCTGATGACTGAGGTTTTTCATCAGAATTGGAAGCAGTGGCCGGTCAGCCAAGCCTCTTGTTTTCCAGGAGTTCCTCCTCGATATCAGAGAGTTCCTGCTTAAGCCAGAGTGGCTTAACCCTGGATGACATTAGAGTTTGTGTTGTTCGACAAATACCCAAATGTTGCCAGTGTCATTTCTCTGGGCATCATGGACCATGGTTAAGGAGGTCAGATTCTCTCAAGGAGTTGAAGCTAAAATTTCTGCAATTTAAGTACTGTAGATGGCATCTTCAAAGTGCTCATGATGGAGCCTACAGGAAGCTTTCAGTATGCTTGAATACTCCATGCCTTCTAATTGGATAATGGCTTCATTGCATTTCATTCAATCAGACATTGTATGCAAGACTTCGATTGACTACAGGGCCTATGAATGAGCAACACCCTTTCACTAATCAGCATCCCCTTTAACTCCAAGCTACTGAAAAATATGTACATCATGGCTGACCATTCTTCTAAATCTGTCTTTATCAAGAAGTGCTTTAAGGGCTGGGGCTGTGGTTCAGCAGTAGAGCTCTTGCCTAGCACGTGCAAGGCCCTAGGTTTGATCCTCAGCACCACATAAAAATAAATAAATAAAATAAAGGTATTATGTCCAACTACAACTAAAAATAAATATTTAAAGGAAAAGAAATGCTTTAAGAGCTGGGCACAGTGGCACATGCCTGTAATCCTAGTGGCTCAGGAGACTGAGACAAGAGGATCAACAGTTCAAAGCCACCTTCAGCAACCTAGAAATGCCCTAAGCAACATAGTGAGACATTGTCTCAAAACTAAAAAAAAAAAAAAATGGCTGGGGATGTTGCTCTGTGGTTAAACACCCCTGGATTAAATATCCAGTATCAAAAAGGGGGAGATTAAGAAAGACATTAGACAATTAGACATTAAAAAAAAAAAAAAAAAACGGAAGGGGAGGATGTGAAAAGATGCTGCCAAGACAAGTTACTCCATCTATGTCTAAAAGTTTCTAATGCAGGTTCACCTTCATTTTGCTTTTCATTAGATGTCATGTATATCATGAACTATTTTCTTATTGACATCTTCAGTGCATTGCCAACAACAGTAGCCACCTGCCCCACCAGACCAAGTGCTCAACCATCATCTCCAGAGATACAGACAGCCTGTATCTCTGGAGATCCTGCTGCCCAGGAAGAGCATGCTGTGTCCAAACCAATGACTCTTTTCTGAGCCACATAGGTTTTTCTGAAAAAAAAATTTATTCCAGTAAAATTGAACGCAATTTAGTTATTGAATTGTGGTCTCCTGATAATTTTAAAATATTTGTATAACAAACTAAATAATATCAAATTTAGTAGAGCTATAAACCCATTTGCTTAAAAATTAGATTTTGCTTGATAATGTTACATTATATTACTTTACTAAAGAGTAATTTCTTTTGATTATTTTTTCTAGGTGAACTTTCATGGTATGGCAACAGATTAAGTGCACGAACTGATATAAGAATCCAGCAAACTTCTATTAGGATAGATATGAAAGATATTTTCAATTTAAAAAAAAATCATGACTGTTTTTGAAAATACATTTTTCATGTGAATGTGCAATACAGTTTTATGTGATGAAATGAATATTGTGTTGTAGACTTTAAATGAATTAAAATAAAAAATATATCAAAATTTCTCAGTTTTGATATCTAGTAAACATTGACAGATATGACCACATGAAAATTTAAAACTCCATTGTTTTTAAACTGAAAATAATTAGCCCCTTTCTCAGAGTTGTTTTTCCCCAGCAGAGGGGAGGGGCATCTCTTTCTCCTGTTGACAAACAATATTTATTTGCATTTTTATAGACAAGGGTTATTTCCAATGCTCTAATTTACCTCTTACAGAGTTATAAGATAGTTCTCATAGAATCAGAATCCTACATCTAGGAGGGTGTTCTATAAATAACACATAATTTTCCATTGAAAAACACTTTTAATCTATAGTCTCCTTTTTTTAAGTACTGGGGATTGAACCCATGAGTGCTGTACCACTGAGCTATATTCCCAACTCTTTTTAGTTTTTATTTTGAGATGAAAAGTCTTACTAAGTTTCTGAGAGTCTCACTAAGTTGCTGAGGCTGGGATCCTCCTGCCTCACCCTACCTTGTCACTGGGATTACAGGCATACACCACAGTGCCTGGCTTAGTCTCTCCATTAAAAATAAAATTAGTTGTAGATAGACACATATCTTTATTTTATTTGTTTATTTTTATGTGGTGCCAGGGATTGAACCCAGTGCCTCATGCATGATTGGCAAGTGCTCTAACACTGAGCCATAACCCAAGCCCCAGTCTCTCCATTTAAAAAAAAGTTTTTAAAAGTATTTTTTTTTAGTTGTAGATGAACACAATACCTTTATTTTATTTATTTTTATGTAGTGTTGAGAATCAAACCCAGTGCCTCCTCCATGCGAGATGAGCACTCTACCACTGAGCCACAACCCCAGTCCCTAGTCTCCATTTCTTTAAAAAATATTTTTAATTGTAGATGGACACAATACCTTTATTTTTTATATGTGGTGCTGAGGATCAAACCTAGTGCCTTATACATGCTAGGCAAGCAATCCACCACTGAGGTACAACCCCATCCCTCTCCATTTCTGATAAACATTAATTTTAAAAAACAGTTATTCCTGACCACAAAATAAGGTTGAACCCATTAGAATTGCATTGATTATTTACATAAATGAATTGGAAATGCTAATTTACTATGTAACTCTTCTTAATTTTCTTTGCAGAGAGTTTTCATTACAATCATACTTCTTATTGTGATAAAATATACATGATTTAAAATTGGCCATGTAAGCCAATTTTTGGTGTACAGTATAGTGACATTAAATATATTAGCACTGTTGTGCAAACATTACCAACACCTATCTCCAGATTTTTAATCTTCCCAAACTGAGACTCTACCCATTAAACAATAACTTCCCAAACTCCCTCTCTCCAGCTCCTGATAACCACAGTTATACTTCATTAATTTGACTACTCTACATATCTCATATAAATGGAGTCAAACATTACTGCTTTTTCTATTTCTATGAGGAATGTCATTGAGATTTTAATTGGAACTGCATAATATCTGTATAGTATTTTTGGTAGTATGGTCATTTTGATATTAATTCTTCCTATCCAAGAGCAAGGTGGATATTTCCATCTTCTAAGGACTCCTTTGATTTCTTTCTTTAGGGTTCTGTAATTTTCATCATATAGATCTTTCACCTCTTTCATTGATTCCCAAGTATTTTATTTTATTGTTTTGAGGCTATTGTAAATGGAGTAGTTTTCCTCGTTTTCCTTTCTGAGGATTTGTCACTGATATACAGAAATGCATTTGATTTGTGGGTGTTGATTTTATTTCCTGCTACTTTGCTGAATTCATTTACTAGTTCTAGAAGTTTTCTGGTGGAACTTTTAGGGTCTTCTAGGTATAGAACCATATCATCAGCAAATAGTGACAATTTGAGTTCTTCTTTTCCTATGTGTATCCCTTTAATTTCTTTTGTCTGTCTAATTGCTCTGGCCAGTGTTTCAAGAACTATGTTAAATAGAAGTGGTGAAAGAGGGCCTCCCTGTCTTGTTCCAGTTTTTAGAAGGAATGCCTTCAGTTTTTCTCCATTTGGAATGATATTGGCCTGGGGCTTAGGATAGATAGCCTTATTGATTTTGAGACATGTTCCTGTTATTCCTATTTTTTTTCTAGCATTTTGAACATTAAGGGGTGTTGTATTTTGTCAAATGCTTTTTCTGTGTCTATTCAGGTGATCATATGATTCTTATCTTTAAGTCTATTGACGTGAACAATAGAGTACTTGTCCTTTTGTGTCTGGTTTATTTTATTTAGCATAGTATTGTTAAATTTCATCCAAGTTGTAGCATGTATCAGAATTTTATTCCCTTTTAAAAGGCTGAATAATACTCCATTATATGTATATACTATATTCTGTTTATCCATTTTATCCCTTTATATGCACGTGGGTTATTTCCAGTTTGGTTGTTGAGAATAATGCTGCTGTGAATATTGGCATACAATATCTATTCAAGCCCCTGCTTTTAATACTTTAATGTATGTATTTAGAAGTAGACTTGGTGGATCCTATACTATTTGTATGTTTATTTTTTCTTAGAAATTTTCATGTGGTTTTCTATAGTTGTTGCACCATTTTACATTCCCATCAATAATGTGCTAGGGTTCTAATTTTGCCACATCCTTCCAACATATTTAATTTTCTGTTTTTTTATATTAGCCATTCTAATGGGTCTGATCTGATATCTCATTGTGGTTTTGATTTGCATTTCCCTAAAGATTATTGATGTTGAACATCTTTTCATGTGCTTATTGACTATATTTATATATTCTTCAGAGAAATAGCCATTCATGTTTTTTACCTATTTGTGTGTGTGTGTGTGTGTGTGTGTGTGTGTGTGTGTTGTACAGGTGATTGAACCCAGGAACACTAAGCTACATCCCCACCACTTTTTTGAAAATTTTATTTTGAGTGAGGGTCTTGCTAAGTTGCTGAGGCTAACCTTGACTTGTGATCCTCCTTCCTCAGCCTCCTGATAACTTGGATTAGAAGCATGCATCATTGTTCCAAGAATGAGTTGTTTTTTTACTCAGCTAATAGTGTCCTTTGATGAACAAAAGTTTTTCATTTAGATGAAGTCCAATTTATCTATTTTACCTTTTATTGCTTATGTTTTTGGTATCATATCCAAGAATTCATTGCCAAATTCAATGTCATGAATCTTCTCTCCTAGGTTTTCATTTTTTATAATTTAATTTATTGTTTTTATTAGCTACACATGAAATTACAATGATCTTGGCAATTCATACATTTAATTCATTGGGATATAATTTCTCATTTTTCTAATTGTACAGATTGCAGAATCACACTGGTCATAGAGTCACCTATATACACACAACAATCATAATGTATTCTATTCTGCTGCCCTTCCTATCCCCCCTTCTCCTAGGTTTTCTTCTAAGAGTTTTATAGTCTTAGCTTTTACATTTTGGTCTTTGATCTATTTTGAATTCATTTTTGCATATCCTGTAAGGGAAAGGTCTAACTTTATTCTTCAGCATGTGGATATCCAGTTTTCCAAACACATTTGTTAAAAATACTGTACTTAATCCATTGAATAATCTTGGCATCCTCATCAAAAATAAATTGATCATATATGTGAAAGCTTATTTCTGGATGGTCTATTCTATTCCACTTATCTATATTTCTGTTTCTTTTTTTATGCAGAAGTCTTGGTAAAATTGCTTACACTGGTCTCAAACCTGGCCATCCTGCTGGTTCAGCCTCCCAAATAGTTTGCGTGTGCTCCACCACGCCCATCTAGCATTTCTTTTATGGAATTTTTTTTTTTTGTGTGTGTGTGTGTGTGTGTGCACGCACGCACACACACACACACACTGGAGACAAGAGTCAGGGGCCTCATGCATGCTAAGCTTCTGTCTTGCCACTGAGCTACACTCCCAGCCCCCTTTTAATGGAATCCTTAGATTTTTCTCAATATTATATTAGATCATTTTGCCTGAAAACAGAGATAATTTTACATCTTCATTTCCAATTTGGACGCATTTTAATTTCTTTCTCTTGTCTAATTGTCCTGGATGTAATTTCCAAATGTCTTCTTTCTGAACTTAAAGGGGAAAAAAACTCAGGCTTTCTCCATTGATTATTATGTTAGCTGTGGGTTTTTCACGTTGGATTTTTGAAAGCCTCTTATTATTTGCTTATCTCAGGGCTACGAAGGAAAGCCAAGAAACTGTCCCACCATAATTCACCTGCAATATATGTAATTTGGTCAATTGTTTCTTCTTAAAGTTTCCAAACTATCTCAGTGTTCCTATCCTGTCAACAATGACCATACTTTCTCACCTATATGTGGGGACCATGTAAACCTAGTACCAAGCCAGTTTTCCTCAGTGGGTCCTCTAATGTCAATTTTAATTCTCTAACTATAGCTGACTATGCCTGTTTTAATGAGTATCATTCTCAAATATGACATTGTGGGGAAGATCTTAGTTGCATAAACAAGTTTGCCAATTAATCCTGGTAGAATGGAGGACAGATTATTATGGAATCTGTACAGATAATTACATTTCCATGAAAAATAAAAATACCCAATTCAATTTTTTTGAATTTTATAGAGGGTGGAAAGGCAATGAGAACAAGTCTAATTTGCAAATTTTTCATTTCAGTTTACAGATGCCAAGTTTACTAAAGTGTTATGGGTTCAATATAGTATAAGAAAGACAGAGCTGCATTTTATATCCAGAATATAGAAGATTAAAACATCAACAATATTCCCCAAACCACCATACAATAATTCTTCATCAGGTTGTTCAATCCTGTGGAGTTAATTCTTGCTCTGCTGGATTTTGGGTTAGCAATTTCCCAAGTGCATCTGCTTCTCAACTAAAAAGAATTCTGCAAGTCTGTGGTCCATTAGTAACTTCAGAAGCCAGTACCCATGAATGTGTCCTTTCAAGTGTCTGTGAGCTGACATGAGTAGCATAGTTCCTTTGGGGGAAATAACTCCTTTTCAGCACTCTAACAACTTTGCATGTATCAGCATAGGCAATCCAGCCAAGGCTTGAACCACTGCTCAAGAGTGCCTCTTGGTCCTCCTAGAGCACGAGAGTATGGCATTTTTCTGTGCAGCTATCACCACACCATTTCTCACTTGATTCACTCATGAGAGTTTCTAATTGCCTCTTGAGTTCTGATGAGTGTGATATTTTCTGCCTCATTCCTTTGGGGTACGGATGCAGCTTATAAAACTCTAAGTGAGGGACAAACTTGACTCGTCAGAAACAGAATATCCTATCATCCATGTTGCAGTTATTTGGCCTGTTTTGTTTTGCCCAATGCAAAGGACAAGAGTATTTGGTATTTGAGCCAAAGGGTATGACCTTTGGCTACTTATCCTATAATTTTTATTTTGTATTTTTATGGCACTACTGAGGATTAAACCCAGGGACCTTGCATATGCTAATGAAGCACCCTACCACTGAGCTATTGTCTATAAAAGTAAAACACTAAAGAAACCCATTGTTTCTTTACTGGCCAAATCTGTCAACCTGCCATTTGTGTGACATCCATTTCCACAGGGCTCTAAGACAGTCCTAGTTTATTGAAGGCACAAATTTGCCTGTTGCTGATTGTGGAGTCTTCAGGCAAGCATTAGAGTAAAGCAAAAACTATTTGTAGGTGACAGAGAATTAAAATGACTGTGGTTAATTTATTGATAGCAATTTTCTAAATTAAAATTACTGATGATTTTATAAGAAGAATAAAGCAAATGACAGGAAATTTGTTTGTTTTTGCAGCAATAAAGGCAATAAAACCAATCCACAAAATTAAAGACAAAATGTGTATAAATGATAATTATTATGCCTACTTTTGGTAACAGTGAATGTTATATATTTTTACAAAAAATAGATTAACATTTTATAAAGGAAATATCTTGAGATATAATAATTCAGGAACATAACTTACCATGAGTATATTTAACATTCAGTAATAATATATAGCAAGAGAATATCAAGTGAAAAGATTGGGTAAGTCTGGAATAGATTCTAAATGTCTATCTATTAATAACACTTCATAAAAAAAGTCTACAAGTATATGTAAACCTATTTAAATAGATGGTACTGTGTAACTTGTAGTTTTTTAAAATATTTATTTTTAGATGTAGATTTTGTTTCTAAGATTCATCTATATTTTAATAGCTGTAGCTTTAGTTTATTCATTTTACTGATATATTGTATTCAACTGCATGATTGGAGTATGATTTTTTATCCAGAATGATCTGTTTGTGGGTATTTCAGTTGTCTTCAAATTTGTGATGTTTAAAAAAGGTGGTGCAGAGGTCTTTCTTATATAGATCTTGTGCACATATGTTCTGGATATATAACTGTGGATCCATTTGAGGCGTTACCAGATAAATGTAACCAAAATTCTTTGCAAAGTTGATGTACCAGATCATATTCAATCATTTGTGTATAGGAGGTCCTATTGTTCCACTTTTTATATTGAAATAGGAGGCTCTGTGCTTGGTTCCATACACAGGTCTTTGAGTCAAACACATGGCAATTATGATAGCAGCTGTTTCTTTTAGTAACTGTGTGACTTTGAAACCCATAATTAGCCTCTTAGTGCCTTGTTCTTATAATCTGCAAAAAAAGGAATCCTGATACTAACTAAATAGAATATCTAGAACACATAGGCAGTATATGTTTGTTTTCTCTTTATTCTTTCTAAGAGAAATATTATTATTTTTTATCTTTATTTTTTTTAAAGAGAGAGAGAGAGAATTTTTTAATATTTATTTTTTAGATTTTGGTGGACACAACATCTTTGTTTGTTTGTGGTGCTGAGGATCGAACCTAGGCCGCACGCATGCGAGGTGAGCGCGCTACTGCTTGAGCCACATCCCCAGCCCTATTTTTTTATTTTTTAAAAACATTTTAAGTCATAGATGGATACAATACCTTTATTTTATTATTTTTTTATTTTTATGTGATGCAGAGGATCAAACTCAGTGCCTCACTTGTGTGAGGCAGGCACTCCACCACTGAGCTACAACCCCAGCCCAAGAAATATTATTTTAACCTCAAGATCATCACTGTGTCTTAGCATTTTGGGAAAGTTGAAAGAAGCAGGAAAATAAATACAATAATACATATTATATGACAGGTTCAAGGTCATTTCTGTGATAAAGAATGCTGTGGAAAGTGACCAATTAGTTCAATGTTCTGGTGTTCTGTTGTGTAATATATTGCATATCTGTAAATAGCAAGAAGAGAGGATTTTGAATGTTCTCACAAGGAAATGATAAAATTGTTTGAGTTGGTGAATATGACAATTATTCTGATCTGATCAAGACACACTGTATACGTGTATGGAAATATTACATTATATTCCTCAAATGTGTACAATTATTATTTGCCAAGTAAAAATAAAACAAAACTTAAAAAAGAATGCTTTAGAATGAGTTTTATGATGGAGAGGAGAAAGAGAAAAAAGATTAGTCTTTCCTATTGAAAGTTTGTATCTTCTTTGTTGCTTTCTTGGGTTCAGTAATTCAGGTGAGTCCATAACCTAAGAGTCAGTATCTTCTTGGAGCTCCAGAAAAATGAGGCACTTGATGACTGTGGGTCTTTGGGAAGGGACACTGAAAGAAGAGTCAGAAACTCTGACCAAATCTTAGTGCCTGAGCCCTCACTGTTGACAGCATCTTGAATGAATCATTTCCTCTTTCCTTTCCTCACCTACTAAGGTGGATTACACCAGGAGCCAGGTTAATGGGAGCGTGGTATCTAGATTGAATATTTACTATGCTACTCTGTCATTTTCTTTACTTGATTTCTCCTTTTTTGTCAAGCACTTTTGCTCAAATGGATTATATGGAGTGGAGTCAAGCATCCTAGAGAATATTTGGAGATATAGATGGGAGGAGGGCCCAGAAATCCCCTTTGAGAAATTACATTTTAATGGCAAGAGGAGAAAGCAATGCAGGCATTGGGGAGAGCATGTTCAGAATTTCTGTGGTTTGATGTAGCTTGGCCCATTTGGGATGGAAGGAGGCCACTGGAGCAGAGTGAATGCGAGAAGAATGGCTCCAGATGAGAATAGAAAGGAAAGCAGGGTCCAGAGCACACAGGGCCCAGCAGGTTAAGGTCCATAGTTTGAATTTTACCTTCTGACCTCTAGCAAGGCACTGGAAAGTTTTCAAACAGATGTGATCCTGCTTGTTTTTGGCAACCTAAAAAAATTTTGGACTCTGATGGTAAAAATGCTATACGCAGAGTGGAACGGAGTGGCGCATCCATGTAAAGTGGCCTGAAGTAACAGAACATTAGATTTTCACTATAGAAACTTAATATGGGCCTGGTGACAGTGGTGATGAGGACACACGGCAGGACTTGGGGCTGGATGGTGGGACTCTCTTAATTATTTTCCCAAGTGAATGTATTGCCTGAGGAGAAGAGGGATGAGGGATAAGTTATCCTTCCTGGTGTTCCAGTTAAGCAATCAGTCCCACTAGATGAGGGCAAAAGTCACTGAGACATATGGCTCCAGTATCCTTGTATGGTTCTGAAACAAGCTAAAATATTTAGAAATCTTGGTTCTCTTTGTGACAAAAACTCCATATTTCCCCATGCCATTTTCCCTCTTACAATCATACCCATCAATCCATGGTTCCTGACGATTTGCATGTTATTCAAGATATATTATTATTCACCAGAGCATAATGTTTTCCCTTGATGAGCTATAGCTTGGAAGGAACATAGATCACATTTACTTAAATTTTTTAAGCTGTATCCCACTAACCATGATTTTATTTTTTGCATTTTTACATCATAAACCATATGGAGCTAATTAACATTTCTATATCAGTTTTAATAGAACAAAGAATTAGATAAATGTGTTTTGAGTGGATATTGAATATAAATTTTATTCTCCTCTGTACCCTACTGTTTGTTAGAATATCTTCTACATATGCTTTTTTTTTTTAAAGAGAGAGTGGGAGAGAGAGAGAGTGGGGGAGGGAGAAAGAGAGAGAGAATTTTTTAATATTTATTTTTTAGTTTTCGGCGGACACAACATCTTTGTTTGTATGTGGTGCTGAGGATCGAACCCAGGCCGCAGCATGCCAGGCGAGCGCGCTACCGCTTGAGCCACATCCCCAGCCCCTACACATGCTTTTTTGAAATGGTTATAAATTTATAAATTTATGTGTCTTTAATGCCTCACAGCTTGTAAAAATCAAAACTCTTTTCCTGACCACCATTCCTCCATTCTATTCCCTGGAGGTAATCCCTGCTAACATTTGGTCCATACTTGAGTTTTTGGTCTGTACTTGGCATACAATTTTTCTATGCATGTGGAAATGCACATGCATGCAATAGATATGTTGGCTTATTTGTTTATCATCATCATCATTATTATCATAATACCAGGAATTGAACCCAGGGGTACTTAATCACTGAGCAACATCCCCAGCCCTTTTATTTATTTATTTATTTATTTATTTATTTATTTATTTATTTTTTTGAGAGAAGGTCTCACTAAGTTGCATAAGGCCTCGCTAAGTTGTTGAGGTCAGCCTCGAACTTGCAATCCTCCGAGTCGCACAACCGGACCAGAATTCCACCAACTTCCCGCATCCCAGACTAGTTTGTCTAATTGGCAGTCTCTTAGATGGTGGCCTGCAGGAGGAAGGATTTTTTTGTTTGTTTGTTTTCAGAGAAGGTGAGGGAAGGACTTTGTGTAGGCATTTCCGGTGTGGGGAAACAGCTTGCGGATCGCCGTTACCACAGTAACCTGACGTCATCATGGCGACCAAGAAGACTTTTTAAGACACGGAGGTGATCTGGTGAGAGGAGAGCACGGCCCCGCCTCCAGGTGTTTGGACTCAGCTGAGGGTGTGGGTGCCCTGCGCGGGGGGGGGGGGGGGGGGGGGGGGGAGGGGGATTGAACTCCGCTGGGATGGGGAGATGAAGGGATCTCAGACCCAAGTCGCCTCATTTCCGCTGTAGGACTTGGTGCCCCGCTTAATGGAGAGGGAGAGAGACGTGGGACCCTCCTGGCACCAGGCAGCATGATGTTCTGCTCCAAGGTGTCCTGGACCTACCTCTCATGTAAAGGCGGGGGCGGGAGGGTAACATGGGGAACGGCCCTTTGTAGCCTAGCTACTCCTCTGTAAAATGGGGTTAGGAATGCTCTCTCACGGGCCCACCCTGTAAGCACATAGCCCTGTGGATTTTGTGGAATCACCAATGCCTGTATGAATTCAGGCCACTTATTCCTTTTCAAATTTGTTGTTAGGGGGCCTGGGATTGTGGCTCAGTGGTAGAGCACTCCCTAGCATGTGTGAGGCACTGGTTTCGACCCTCAGCACCACATAAAGATAAATAAATAAAGGTATTGTCCATCTACAACTAATTTTTTTTTAAAATTTATTGTTAGGGAATAAAAGGAGAAAGGAGAAGGAAAAAGCATGGTGAGAATCCCATGGTACCCTCTGGTTGTTATGATCACTACCGAATTGTATCAATATCACTGTTCAATGACCCAGTGCCTAACATGGTACCAGGCATAGTTACTCTTGAAAGACAAGGTGATTTCTGGATTCTGTTTCTTTCCTGAAAGCTCCTCATATGGCTCATATCAGGTGTCTGAAGAAGACAGTTTTCCGAGGATGTGGGTCATGATTGCTGCTGAAGATCTGAAGGGCAGCAGTGCTCAGGAGACTCCCAACACTTCCATCCCTGGTAAGATATAATGCCTGGCTCAAGTGAGTTCATAGATCTGAATAAGAGTATATGGCAGAATAGCACACACAAGGTTAACAAAATAGTCTGAAAGTAGAGAAGCTACTTTGATCTCATCCTTGAAGAGGTTTAGCTGGTGGGATTTCATTCTTTCAGTAGTATGTGGTTTGTAGTAGTCCTTAGGGCCCATGTTAGGAATGCTTTCTTTGTCACAAAGCAATGAATAGTTCAGTTGGGGAAAATGATGGTTAATATGCATTTGCAAAACAATTTTTTTGAGGTGCTGGGGATTGAACCCAAGGCCTTACACATGCTAGGAAAGCACTCTGCCACTGAGCTACATCTCCTGCCCTTATTTATTTTGAAATAGCATCTCATTAAGTTGCTGAGGCTGGCCTTGATCATCTTGCATCAGCCTCCCTAATAGCTGGGATTACAGGCATGCACCACCATGCCTGCCTGCATTTTCAGCTGGCCATAAAGAAATTCTTTGACTTATCTTGTCTGATAATAGGTATTCTGACCCTCATGCCAGTATGAGCCCTGCCCCATATCATTGAGAAAGGAATGCTTTAAAGAGAGGCCAAGAAAAATCTCAACAGACCTTGCTAGGTTTCCCCACCCAGTCTAGTAGCATGAGATCTTATTCTTTTGTTCAGTTGTTCATGCTTTGATTGTGCTTATATTATAAAGCCTCTATAAACAACCCAAAGGGGCTGGGTTCAGAGAGCTTCTGGATAGCTGAACAGAGGGAGATTCCTGGAGTGTGGCACCTGGTGAGGGGATGGAAGCTCCAGGTCTCTTCCCCCATACTTGTCCTACATATTTCTACATTTGTGTCCTTTGTAATATCCTTAATAATAAAATGGTTAATAAGTTTCCCTCAGTTCTATGAGCTGCTCAAGCAAGTTAATCAAACCTAAGAAGGGGATCACGCAAACCCTGGTTTATAGCTGGCCAGTCAGAAGCACAGGCAAAACAACCTGGGCTTGTGATTGGCATCTAAAGTGTGGGAGGTATGGTCTTCAAGATTAAACCCTCATCCTGTGGGCTAAGAACTGAACTGTGTGTAAGAACTGAAGTAAATTAGAGAATACCCATCTAGTATCCACAGCTGCAGCATTGCTTGCTTGGTGGGTGGGATTAAAAAAAAAAAAACTCAGGCTGAAGTTGTGGTTTCAGTGGTAGAGCACTTGCCTAGCATGTGTGAAGCACTGGGTTCGATTCTCAGCACCACATATAAATAAATAAATAAATACATATTCATTAAAAAAAAAACTCTGCATTCCTGGTTGAGATGTCTATTGTTGAGTAAAAGTTTGGGAGGAAATTTATCTGCACAGATCGTGTATTATTCTAGTGGGTGTGGAAATATGCAATTTTAGGTCTTTCTAGCAATCTGAGATTATAATACTTCATTCGTGGGGACTGCAGTTTTTTTCTACTTTTTAATGAAGTTTTTTAAAGCAAGAAGTATTCCAAATGTTAGTTAAAATGTTAGTTACTAGAAACTAATATTTGCAAAAATAAAAATTACTCTAAGTAGAGTGTGCTGTATTATAATGACACTAGGTCACATTCCCTAAGATAACCAGCTACTCTTAAGTATCATGATTATTTTCCTAGGATGCAATATTTTTATTCTTATATTTCAGAAGGAAATGGGCATTAACTTTATTATCATATGATAACAAATGATCATTTCTATTGTGGTTATATGTAGCATGGACCAATTTGATCATAGTGCAGATCCATTAATATAACAAGAGAATAATAATAGAAGGAACCATCAGGCTGATTTATTTAATTACATCAAAGATTACTGTACATACTTAAAATATATGCTTTAGTAAGTTTTAACATACATGTGTACTGATAAATTCAGTATTAAAGTCAAGATAATAAAAATACTCATCACCTCAGAAATCTTCCTTATACCCCTTTGTAATTCGCTCCACCTACCTGACTCTAGATTCCCTCTCTATATCACTTTGCCCCATTCTTAGGCAAACAGTGATCTTTTGTCACTGTAAATTAGTTTTCATTTTATATAAATGGAATCATACATTCCTTATTTTCTTTTTTGTCCGCCTTCTTTCATTTGACCTAATTACTTTAAAATTTATCCTTATTGTTGAATGTATGAATAGTTCTTATTTTTTATTATTGGGTAAAATTCCATGACCTGGATATACTACGTTTTGTATTATAATTGAGTTTTTCCTATTTTGAGTCTTTTTAATTAATTAAGAACTTTGTTTTATTTTATTTATTTATTTCTGTAGTGCTGAGAATCAGTATCAGGGCTTTGCACATGCTAGGCCAAACACTCTATTACTGAGCTTCATCACCAGCCCTTGAGTCTTTTTTTTTTTTTTTTTTTTTTTAATGAAAGCTGATGGGAACGTCTTTTAAAATGTTTTTTCATGAGCAATGATTTCTTTAGGGAAAATGTTCTTGAGTACAATCAATGACTAGAAAAATTGGTAAATGTAAGCTTAACATTGTAAAAATCTGTCAAATTGTTTTCCAAAGCGGTCATACCATTTTCCCCACACCAACACTGTGTGAGAGTTCCTTTGTCCATTACCTAGAGAGCACCAGCCATTTTTAGAGGGATATAGTGGTATCTCATTGTTGTTTTAATTTACATTTCCTAATTATTTTAAACATATCTTCTTTTTCCCCCCCTCTTTTCTTCTTTTTCTCTCTTTTTTTCTGGTATTGGGGGTTAAATCCAGTGGTTCTCTACTACTGAACTGCATCCTCAGCCCTTTTTATTTGTTTTGAGACAGGGTCTCACTAAGTTACCCAGATTGGCCTCAAATTCATGATCCTCACAGCTTCTTGTGTTGGTAAGTCTAAATTCTGAGACCAATAGACTTCAGACTCTGGAAGGAGTTGAAGTTTGAGTTCAAAGGTAGTCTCCTACTTAATGACTAGGAAGAGCCTATATTGCAGATGAAATCTGAAAAGTAAGCCAACAGAATTCCTTCTTCCTCCAGGAATATCAGTTTTTTGTTCTGTTGAGGCTACCAGATGAAGGTTAAGGCCCACTTACATTGTGGAAGGCAATCTGCTTTACTGAGTCCGCTAATTTAATGTAAATCTCATCCAAAAACACTGTCATAGAAACATCTAGAAGAATGCTTGACTGAATATCTGGGCACTGTGGCTTAGCCAGTTGAGACATATAATCAACCATCATGACATACATTTGCCTGAATTTTTGTTATCAACTTTTAGACATCATTGGCAATATACTGAAATTAAGGAGAAAATATCCTTGACACAATTCTACAAGTCATCTCCAGAGAAATCAATCACTAAAATAAAATACTTTAGTAGCTGTCAATATTTAGAATTACATTGTGGACTTTTCCTTTTTTATCCTTAAACAAATCTGCCTTGATGAATTCCTGGATTCTTGGGTGGTAAGAAAAAAAAAAGGAAGGAAATGTATGTATGTATGTATGTATGTAGACATGTATATATGCATGAAATATATATTTTGTGTATATTGCTAAAGCTGTGAGGTGTATTTATTGTGAGAAATTTTTGAGGTTAATTATTGCATGTTATATCAGTCACATTCAATTCCTAGCACATATTAGAAAACACAAAATAGAAGATGTTGGTTTTCTGATTTGTCTGCTTGGCCAGCATGGTTACCATGGTGATTCAGTGACTGATGTGGGATTTGGTGCAAACTGAGCATCCATTTTTGATTCTTTCTTGAATCATTTCTTACTGTGATAGTTGTGAAGCATTGGTTTTATAATTCTGTCATTCCTTCTGGATTTATTAATTGACTTTTGGCTATTAGAATTGTATTTTATTAATGACTCATAGATTGCTATTTTGCTCAGAGTTAGCATTTATTATTATAGTTACATATTTTTTAAAGAGAGAGGGAGAATTTTTTAATATTTAGTTTTTAGTTTTCGGTGGACACAACATCTCCATTTTATTTGTATGTGGTGCTGAGGATCGAACCCAGGGCCTCGTGCATGCCAGGCAAGTGCACTACCTCTTGAGCCACATCCCCAGCCCATAGTTACATATTTTGATGTTCAGGTTGTCCCAGTGTTTGCTAGTGGATATGCCTTAAATCTCAGTGTCCATTTGATGCCTCTCTGGAAGTCCTTGAGCATGTGCTTTGTTCTCTGAGCCTGACCATCTCCTTATCTGTAGAAAGGAATTAATGTCTGCCTACTTCATAGAATCACTTTAAAGATTTGAATAATGCAAGTCTGGAAATAACAAGTTACTCCATGTGGTATCTAGTAGGTCTTCAACAAGTGTTAGTTCTCTAGTTCAAATTTGCTTCATTCTGTCATTGCAGTACCTCTAACTTTAACATAATATGTTTACCAGAGAGAATACTTAGAAATGTAATACCAAACAGGGATAAAATTATGAAACATTATGTTTTAAATACTTAATTGAGAAAGCCGGGATTACCGCACATGCCACCATGCCCTGATGGATCTTTTTTGATGTAGGCATTGACTGCTATACATTTTCTTCTTAGAAATACTTCTCCTGCATCCTATAAATTTTGGTATATTATATTTCCACTTTTCTTTGTCTCAATATATTTAAATTTTTTTCTTTTAATTTCTTCTTTGACTCATTGGTGTTTGAGCATGTTTAATTTTCATCTATTTGTGAATTTTCTGAAATTTCTCCTGTTATTAATTTCTACTTTTATAACAGTGTGGTCAGGAAGGATACTTGATATAATTCAATCTTTATAAATTTGGGGGGACTTGTCTTGAAGCCTAACATGTGATCCCTCCTAGAGATTGTTCTATATGTGCTTGAGAAGAGTGTTTATTCTGCTGCTATTAGATGGATTTCTCTTCACACTGGGTTTGGCTTGTGATTGGTGTCTGATGACTAGTGTCTGTGGAGCTTCCATGAAGCTGAGGCCTAAAGTACAAGCATACACAGAGGGGCTATATCTCTGAGATCCAGGGTGGTAATGGACCTGACACCTGCTGAACAAGCACCCCCACTGCTGTACTGGTGGAAGTACAGGATGTGCAGATATTTGTGAAATAATCAGGGAGCTAAGAATGGAAGCATAGTGTGAACAAAGTTTGAGTGGCTCTATTATCAGGGCAGGGCCTTGCTCTCTATGGTGGCTGAGCTCATACCTGGAACATGGTAATGCATTGCAAAGGCTTGACTATGGGGCCTGGATTATGGACTTAATCACTGTGGCAATGGCTCTGGTATCTGAGTTATGGATGGGCACAATGCAGCCACAGAGCCTGGGTCTAGAGTATAAGCAGTCATTGAATGACTATGGCCTTGGGTCTGGGACTGCTTGGGGTTGAGAAAGGTAATGGTTCTTTTCTCACTATAGCTCAACAGTGGATGCTTCTTGTGTGGCAAGGAGGGGCATGTATCTATGTCTTATCTCAGGATTTCTCTTAAAAAGAATGATTGATACCTTAGTGGTGAGCAAGATTCTGGAGTCCTCCATGGAGCTGGCCTCTGACAGTGGTAATCGCTGACTTTCTTCTTTGCTCCTAGCTATCTTCAGGCATCTGAGGTATGCTAGTCTCGCCAGAGACCCTTTTTGATGTGAATATTCTTTTTTTCCTTTTTTTTTTTGGATCTACTGTGTTACTGACTGCAGATTCTTTAATGGACTTCTGAGCCCTTTCTGGGAGTTTTGGTTTGTGAATGGCTGTGTATATACTTTTATTGGGAGATGAAGGGTGGTATCTCTTAATCTGCTATCTTGGTAGCTTTTTTATTCTTTAGACCTTTTTTATTGTTTCTCCTTAAATGAAATATTGTTTTGTTGCATGGTTTTGTCTGTAGATCCCCTACTGCCTCATAGAAAACCAGAGAGGAGGTAACATGAGGAGAATAAATGGACATTTTCATCTCAACGTGGCAGAGTAAAGTGAGAACATGTTGTGAAACAACTTTTGTCTCATGACCTTCACTAAAATCCTGGGAAGTGGAGACATGCTCTTGCCCTTTCCCTGTACATCTATAATTTCCCAACTGTACCCAACTGTGGCTGTCAGTGTAGGTAGATTTATATGTTAGTTCTGTGATGACCCTATTAGCTAATTCCCTTGATTTAGGGATGTTTTCCATTTGGAAACAGCCATTTTCCTAGGGGAAAAACTGGAGGTGTTTATTTTTTTTCTCACTTCCAAAACCAAGACATTTTTGTTATGGATAAAAATGGAATTACATGAAAGGAAAAAACATCATTTAAAAACCTTAAAATTCAATTACTCATGAATAAACATGGTTAAATTTTGAATATATGTATATTCAAAAGAGTTTGTCTCTCAAATGAATTTTTTGAATATATGTATTCAAACTTTTTTCACAAGTTTTTATGTGCAAATGTAACCATATTTAAGAACAGGAATTTGATAACATACTACTTATACCCTTGTTAACTGCTTTTTTGTGACAGACATGGAAGGGCAATCCATGTCCATCACTCTGAATACACATGACAATAAAAAAGGCCACCGAGACACTAGTAATTAAATTAGATATAAAAACAGTGACTAAAATGGTTAATATTCATTGTTGACTTCCTATAGTTCCAGACACTATTATCAGTGTTAAGCCTGTCATTGTTCATTTAACCTTCACTACAACTGAGGAGGAGGGCCTATTGATG
The DNA here is from genome assembly GCF_048772815.1 of Callospermophilus lateralis. Classification (NCBI taxonomy): domain Eukaryota; kingdom Metazoa; phylum Chordata; class Mammalia; order Rodentia; family Sciuridae; genus Callospermophilus; species Callospermophilus lateralis. The sequence goes on along the minus strand of NC_135325.1, from coordinate 82,624,255 downwards.
TTCCACTTTAACATAATGGAACTGAGTCACAGTTAGGGCAGGGATATTGAGTGGAGAGGCTTAGATTTGAAAGTAGGCCATGTAGCATCCAAGCAAAGATATCTAACCAGTATGCGCTACTGCCTCTCATCACATAAGACCAGATTTATTGTTAATCGGGCACATCAAAATGAATGAAGCGGAGGTAACTTGTTTTTTTTTTTTTTTTTTTTTCAGTTGACTAGGCAGAGATTTAAAATATATATAAAAAAACTTTGTGGTTTGGAATTTGGGGAAATGTGTCCTGTTATACTACAAACAGTGCTGCTTGGCTCCTGTCTCCCTTCCTATGTTTTAGGGATGTTCCTCTTTTGCATTGAGTGACTTTCCTATAGGTGGGACAGCAAATGCTTATTTCCTAATTATTTTATTATTTTGTATATTTACAAGAGAAATAGATATGTATTATAGGTAAAAGTAGAAAATACAGGAAGTAATATAAAATAACATTCCCCAAACATAAAACCCAAGGTAAATCCTGCTAATGCTTTCATTTAATTATATTATTTCACAAGTTTTCTTATGCATGTGTTTATTTATACATGTATGGCTAACTTTTTGTATTTGTTTACATAATATAGGAACTCATTTTAGTTTTTAAACCTGCTTGTATTATTGTAGTGGGTTGAATGAATTACATCTCCCAACAAAATTTGTCCCAGAGTTAGCTCCCAGTACTTGTGGAAGCAGGTACTTATTGGGGAATAGGGTTTGTGCACATGTAATTTAGGATCTTGAGATGAGATCATCCTGGATTTAGGGTGAGCTCTAAATCCAATGACCTTTTTTTTTAAAAAAAAAATATTTTTAATTATAGTTGAACATAACAACTTTATTTTATTTATTTATTTTTATGTGGTACTGAGGATTAAACCCAGTGCTTCACACATGGTAGACAAGCACTCTACCACTGAGCCACAACCCTAGCCCCTGACCTCTGTTTTTGAAAAGAAATGACAGAGAACTTTGACACCCACCCAGGTAGGAGGTCATGTGATTGAGATAGACATTAGAGTTCAGCTGCCACAAACCCAGGGAAATTGAAGCCACCACAAGCTGGAAGAGGTAAAGAAGGATCTTCCTCTTTAAGTCTTCAGAGAGGGTGAGACCTTGTCAACACACTGATTTTAAACTTCCGTTTTTCAGAACTGTACAAGAATAAATTTCTCTTTTTTTGTCATAAAGTTTATGGTAATTTGTTATGGGAGCCCTAGGAGATGAATATGCTCAGTAACAATATATTTCCATGTTTTTGGTACTGGGGGTTGAACCCAGGAGTTCTTTTTTTGAGGGAGGGAGGGAGGGAGGGAAGGAGAGAGAGAGAGAGAGAGGGGGGGGGGGAGAGAGAGAGAGAGAGAGAGGGAGAGAGAGAGAGAGAGAGAGAGAGAGAAGAGAGAGAATTTTTAAATATTATATTTATTTTTCAGTTCTCGGCAGACACAACATCTTTGTTTGTATGTGGTGCTGAGGATCGAACCCAGGCCACACACATGCCAGGTGAGCGTGCTACCGCTTGAGCCACATCCCCAACCCCCAGGAGTTCTTAACAATGGAACCACATCCCTAATCCTTTTTATTTTTTTTATTTCAAAACAGGGTCTCACTAAGTTGCTTAGGGCCTTGCTAAATTGCCGAGGCTGGTTTTGAACTTTTGATCCTCCTGCCTCAGCTCTTGAGTAGCTAGGATTACAGACGTGCGCCACCATGCCCTGCAGTAACAACATGTTACAAATGTCATTATGAATAAACACCAGTCTGTACCCTATTTTATCATGACTGTAAAGAAAGTAAGATCAATAAGGATTTGTAAAAACAAATTTTAAAATTGCCTAAAATTTCTTATGTATCATATCCTCTTTATGTATTGAGGCATTCAGTGCTTAGAGCACACTTACAAATGGGTACTATTGTTAATCCTCGTTATATAGATGACAAACTGAGGGATAGAGACAATAAGGACTTGCCCAAGACTGCACAGTTGGGAAGTGGGACAGTTTGCATTTGTACTCAATAGTCATGCTCAGAGCCTGGTAAGTTGTCAAAAGTTTATTGTTAACAGGACTGGGGTTGTGGCTCAGTGGTAGAGCACTTGCCTAGCATGTGTGAGGCACTGGGTTTAATTCTCAGCACCACATATAAATAAATGAACAAAATAAAGGTTCATCAACATCTAAAAATATTAGAAAAATTTATTGTTAAGAGAGAGAAGCAGTTGATTCAAACATGCGTATTTTAGGACATCATTAAAAATAATAGTCACTGTGTTAATATATTTATACGAACAATTGTATATAGTAACAAGAAGGTGGTTTGTGACCTTGGAAAATGTTCATTGCAGTTATGGGAATGGAAGCCAAATACAATGGGATAAGAAATGAATGGAAAATGAAATTTATAAACAGGGAATGTAGAAATCCTTTTTGGACCTTTGATTTGAAGGAGTGGGGAGAGAAAGGAAGTTAGATATTGAACCTGTCACTGAATGGGTAATGAGATGCCCAGGAGGGATTATTGGATAGCTTTTTTTAAAAAAATTTTTTTGAAACTTACTTGAGCAAGTTTACAAGTTAACATTGAAGAATCACCTCATCTCAGATTTAAACCTTAAAGTTGCCCATATATTTATTTCTCTTCTCACACTTTCATTTCCACTAAGGAGTTAATGAGATACCTCTAATGGAATAGTATAGGTTATGAGCACAATATATATTTAGTTATTAGCAAATGAAAGAATGGACAAATGTGTGAGAGAATTGCTAGTGAATCTTGGATTTCTGTCTCTCTAGAAATGGCTGAAATCCTGGTGTCATGTGGTTGGATAATGCATCATCTGAGGACCTTGCACTGATGAGTTGCAGGATGGGTCTAGAAGTTTCCTATAAATACATGAACTGAGCAGTCCAGTAACAACCATTAGGCAAACACCGCACCTTTCTTCCCACTGTGACCTGTCACTGAGCTCACCATATTAGGTCACAGATACTCCTGTCTTCCCAGTGTGATGAACTAGATTTGGGTTTGCTCAGAGTTGTGTTGTGAAACAGCTCTTATCACATTATGAAATACCCAAGAAGGTAGATAAGCTCTGTCTCTAAAACTTTAAACTCAAGGCATATCAGAGAGAGATTTGCATTCTTTATCTAGCTGCCTGTGTTCTCAGTAGGGGAAACAATGAGGAATGGTTTCACAATACCTACCTTAGTCCTGAGGCTCAGCCAGCTCCTGTTTCATGTCTCAACTTTAAAGTCCTGTTCTATGTCATGTTCTCTGGGCAGGTTTTCCTCAGATCAACTGTAAAAACATACATTGTATATTTTTACAGTATTTACAGTAAGGATGGAATGGTCAGGCCCATTTCACAGATTACCAAGCCAAGTTTAGGCTCACAAAGCCTAAATCACTTCTTTAGGTAAAACATGAGGACTGGTAGGAGGTTCTCTCTCTCACCCTCCCTAGAGGACTCTGAGCATCAAAGCTGCATTTTTCTCTCAGATCAGATGAGAGGCTGGAGCCAATCTCAGTTTTAGATATCCTAGATAATGATGGATGCAGGATGATTCCTTCTGTTAGTTCAATAATTCCAGAAAACACTGGAATTAGGACCAAGCTCCCAACATGCATCACTTCCTTCCCCTTTTTGAGTCACTCAAAGTTACAATCTCCCTCATGCTACCAGATGATACCCATCTTTCTTTTCCTTCTCTTTTTTGCAATACTGATAATTGAACACAGGGCCTAGCAATTCTTGGCAAGCTCAAACAAAAGCAAAAGGACTGAGCTACATTCCCAGTCCTTTTATTTTTGTTTTTTATTTTGAGATAGGATCTTGCTAAGGGCAAGTTGCTTAGGGCCTCACTAAGTTGCTGAGGCTGACTTTGAAGTTGCCATCTTCCTGCCTCAGCCTTTTGAGTTCTGGAATTACAGGCATGTGCCACCACTCTCAGTCTTTAGTTTTTTCTTTTCTTTTTTTCATGAAAAGGTATATGTTTTGCAGGGTAACAAATATGATAAACTCATATTTGTTACCCTGCAACATATACCTTTTCATGAAAAAAATGATTCTAGTTCTGTTTGGAAAATTCACATGTATATCAAAGCAGTTCAATTTGCTGTTGACCCCAAATGTACATGGCATTAACTGATTTATCTCTTTCCCCTCAGTGTAGATTGAAGTGTCAACACTATAGAGTGTCCCCCAGTGACCAGAATCCTCACCATCCATTACCCCACCCCTGAACATGCTTCCCAGACCTTCTGACACCCACTCTCAGTCATACCCTTTCCTGAACCCTGGATACAGCTGCCCATACTGCTGACGCCCCCATCCCCTTTTGGTCACTTCTTGTTAGGTCTGTGCTGCCCTATACTCACTGGTGAATGCCAAGGCTTGCTAGAGCTATTTGGAATTTCATTGTATGCTTTTACAGTATTCTTTTACACTTACCAGTTTTGGGAAAGAAAAAGAATCTTTCTGTACAAGCTGGTTTCAATGGCGGTATCATTTTTTCTGCTCATTGTGTAAACTGCTTTGTGGAGATATTTGATAATGATAGTATGCTATTGCCACCTCGTGACAGAATTCTAAACTGCAGCTTTAAACTGCTATTCAGGAAAGTAGGAGGGTGTGGCTTGCCCAAACCCACTCTGCAGAGCTTTATGGAAAACTGGGTGAAAAGGGGGGCACTTCCAGTGTATGGGTGTACTGATGACTCCAGACAAAAAGTGAAGACTCTCATTATTATGAAGAGAAATTCTATGTGAGAGAAACAAGTGATATCTTATTTTTATGACTAAAATTCTCTGGATAAATAGAGACATATGTGAGAAAATATAAATTCAGGTCACTGTGATCTTTGTAACCTGCCTTTACCTTCATTATGACAATATTTATATGTAAATACATTTCTGTGAAAATATTTTAAATTACAATTTAGTTGTTTTTGATTTTACATCAAATGATCGTTTCATCATATAGATGCTGCCAAGTATTTTACTTGTATTGTTGCATAAAAATTTACTTCCTTTACCATTAGAGACTATAGTTTAATATCCTCAGATGCAATATCTTTATTTTGACACAATATCTTTATTTTATTTTTATGTGGTGTTGAGGCTTGAACCCGGTGCCTCACACATGCTGGGCGAGCACTCTACCACCGAGCCACAACCCCAGCCCTGATGTATATTCTTTTAAAATATTTTTAGTTGTAGATGAACACAATACTTTATTTTATTTATTTATTTTTATGTGGTGCTGAGGATCGAACCCAATACCTCACAAGTACTAGACAAGCGCTCTACCACTTACAGTCCCAGCCCACTAATGTATATTCTTAACAACGTGGTTTGAAAGTATCTGTTTCTTTACACATTGGAAATAATATGAATTATTGCTAATCGGATAGGTAACATACCACCTCTCACTATTGTTTTCATTATAACTTATTTTTACTGCCCTCTAGAATTCTATCTTATGGATGTGATATTCACTTTTCATAATACTGTGTTAATTGGGGTGTTCTGATATTCCTCATTATCAACCCTGTGGGATGGCATTACACCACTTGAAGGGCACAGTGTGAGGCAGAGTTCACATGGCTGTTTGCAAGATGAGATGAATATGCTCTGTTTGAGCCCAGCAAACTGTTGTGGGAGAATTCTAGTCATACCAGAACCTGGTTTGTATGTGTGTGCACGCTGACAATCATACTTCCCTCTGCTTTCTTCTGCCTCTTTGTGGCTTTGCCTCCTATTTAGCCTATCTTTCTAAATTCAGGCCCAGAAGTAGAGGAAGGGAGTTCTCAGGATGGCAGGGTTTGTTATTTTTTCTTGTTTTTGTGTTTTTTAGGGTAGATGGACACAATACCTTTATTTATTTATATGTGACGCTGAGGATCAAACCCAGTGCCTCACACATGTTAGGCAAGCATTCAACCACTGTGCTGTAACTGCAGCCCTTCCTTCTGCTGCCCCCCTCCCCCTTTTTTTTTGTAGCAGGGGTTGAACTCAGGCCACTTAACCACTGTGGCACATCCCCAGCCCTTTTTGTATTTAATTTAGAGACAGGGTCTCACTGAATTCTTAGGGCCTTGTGAAATTGCTGAGGCTGGCTTTGAACTCAAGATCCTTCTGCCTCACCCTCCAGAGCTGCTGGGATTACAGGCGTGTGCCACTTCACCTGGCCTCCATTTATTAATATATTTGTTTTGGTTGTAGATAGACACAAGACCCTTATTTTATTTATTTATTTTTATGCATTGCTGAGTATCAAATTGAGTGCCTCCCATGTGATAGGCAAACTCTCTACCACTGAACTGCAACCCCAGCCCCAGGATGGCAGTGTTTATAACCAGATTCTTATTCATGGCCCTTACTAGGTCCTGAAAATAGACTTCTAAAAGGGAAATTGTTGGTGCAAAGGGTGTGCACCTATGTGGCCCTTTGATAAGTACTGCCATCCTGACATTCATGAAGGAAATTCTAATTTAGTCTCCCTAAAATGGAAGCATATGGAAAATAAAAGTATGGAGAGGCATGAGGAAAGTAATAATGCTGACTTCCTGTCATAGAGGGCAGGCCTTAGACTCTATTTTGGACCAATTCTTAAGTTACCACCATAGTTGGAAGATGTGAAAGAGATCAGAGGTAAATCAGGCTTTCACTACAAGGGCAACCTCAGGAAATTTTTGATTGTTCTTGGGGTATAACAGATGACCAGGGGCTGGGGGTGTAGATCAGTGGTAGAGTGAATGCTTGGCACATGTGAGGCCAAGGGCTTAATCCCCATACAAAAAAAAGAAAAGAAAAGAAAAGAAAACCCTAGGCCCAAAATCACATTTTAAAAGCTTTCTTGCAAATATAAAGACAATTAAAATCACACATTTTAAAGTTGGTAATTTTTAGTAAATATATTGAGTTGTGTAACTATATCCATAATGGACTTTTGAATGTTTCTGTCACCTGAAAAATTCCCATTGTGTTTCAATGCAGTTAAATCTGCACCCACCCCCAGCCACATGAACTACAGTTATGCTTTTTGTCTCTATGGATTTTCCTGTTCTTAGCATTTCATGTAAATGGAATTATGATATTTGATCTTTTGCATCTGGCTTCGTTCACTTCAGATAATATTTCCAAGGTTCATCCATATTCTAGCATGTAGAATTCATTTCTTTTTATGGCTGAATAACATTCTGTTTTAAGGATATACTGTGTTTTGTTTATCCATTAATCTTTGCATAATTTCCACTTTTTATTAATTTTGAATGATGATGCTGTGTACACTTATTACAGGTTTTGACGTAGACATGTTTTTATTTCTCTTAAGTATATACTTAGGAGTGGGAATTGCTGGGCATATGGTGATTCCATGTTTATCTATTTGAGGAACTGCTAGAATACTTTCATGGCCCTGACAGTCATGAGGCTTAGTCAGTTTTTCTCCATGTTAGATCATTCTATGAGTTTTGAGAAACAATACCACAGAGTTGAAGCACCCTTCTTGCTACATCATATCTGGTACTACATGATGCTCACATGACATAGTTTTCACTTGGTTAAGGCAATGTTTTCTTAAGTTTCTTCTAGCGTACAGAAACAATTTTCCATTTGCCTAGAGAGCATGTAGAGACAAGAAAGAAAATGCTGGCGTGTTTCTCTTTTCACTGTGAATCCATGCCATTTCTGTGTGGTGGAATGAGTGTCCTAATAGGGAAGGGGGTAGGGATGAAGGTAATTGATTATATCATAACCATTCATCTGAAGTCACTGTCTACCCCATTTCTTCATGTTTCCCAAATTTTCCTGTCTCCTCCTTTTATCCCTCTGTTTTACATGAGAGAAGCATATTTCCTTGAGCTCCTGAAGGGAGAGAGCAAATCTTCATGCTGTGTATTCTGGAAATGATGCTGGAGCAAGACAGACAGATCTCCCTGGGCAAGCATTATATCCAAACCAGAAACTCTGGAACATTCTTGACTTGGGGGTAAGTCTCTTCACTCTCTTATCCTCACCTGGGAACACATGTATCTGTTGTGTGTGAGTGTCTTTGCTCTGTGGTAGAGTGGTGACAAAGAAAATAGACAGGTGGGGACTAAGTGCTTGGTGAATGAATCAATACCCAGGGCATAGGCTCCAGTTCCTCTGTTTTGGATCCTATTCTCATGTTGAGCATTTATCATATTTCTGTCCCTTCCCAGGGGTGACCTAGACGCCTACTTTCTCTCTATGTCGCCTACTGTCACAAAGGGGTAGGAAAAATAGCAACAACAGAGAGAGAGAGAGAGAGAGAGAGAGAGAGAGAGAGAGAGAGTGAGCCAGCCAGCCACTGGAGGATGTGCTGTTCTCCTCTGTCCTGCAGGAGTTGGGAAAAAAAAGAAGAAAATCAGCATCCTATTTCCTCTTGTTGTAGATACTATCATGTTCCCAATTTTTCAGTACACTTAAACTCATAGACCAGCCAACCCATGTGACACAATAGTTAGGCCTCATGGCACAAATATTTCATCACCACCACCATCTTTAACATGGGGGGTTGTGGAGTGAGTACTTACATATAGGGCATAGTACTGGGAAAGTTGAAAATGGCCATTTTCCAAATGGGAAGCTGCTGGTTCTTTTGCGGGGAGAGCAAGAAATGGAACCTCATTTCTATCCTGCCACTTATCTGGAGAGAGTCTTAGACTTTGTGAGGCTGAGCTTGGTCACATGTGAAATGGCACTTACCATTCCTTCACACTGACATCTGATGGTAAATAAGAAATGCTGAAAAGTACCCATGGGATACAGTGTGAGTCCTGTTTCCACTGCCTCCTCCCTCCCAGGGGGAGATGTCATTGGCCAAAGCTCAAAAGTGTAAATGCATAGAGAGCCTGTGCAAAGGGAGCAGCAAGCATTGAAATAGACTTCAGAACGTGTAAGCTTTGGGCCAGTGTCAAGCTGTGGTTTGTGTTACCTGATGGTTGGGACAGAGGAATAAATTATGGCAACATTTCCTATTATTACATATGCTTGCTGTCCCCTTACTTTGCCATACTGTTTGATACCAGAGGAGCAGTTTCTCATTGATTCTGAGGTAGAGCAGACAACATGGATGCTGGACCAAAGATGAGAATCAAGACACTGGAAACCTTCCTGACTGCAGATTCTTGGGTGAGTCACTTCCCCTGTGCTGGCCTCACCCTAGCACAGTGATGCCCTATAATAGTGGCCTGAGCTCTGGGTCAAAAACCAGTTTCAGTCTGGACACCACTGATGAAGTTTGAGTGATTTTTAAAAAATTTGTCTTGAATCTCCAAGTGGTAGGCAGAATTCTAAGATGACATCCAATGACCTTCACCCTTGTGTAATCTCCTCCTCTTTGAGCATGGTTTGAATCTGTGAATATGATATGTGTTCCATGATTGTGTTCTGTTATGTAGCAAAAGAGAGACTATTTGGGTAGGCCTGACCTACTTAGTTAAGCTGTTTTCTTTCTTTCTTTCTTTCTTTCTTTCTTTCTTTCTTTCTTTCTTTCTTTCTTTCTTTCCTTCTTTCCTTCTTTCCTTCCTTCCTTCCTTCCTCCATCCCTCCCTCCCTTCCTTCCTTCCTTCTTTCTTTCTTTTTTTTTTTTTAGTACCGGGTATTGAACTCAGGGGCACTTGACCACTGAGCCACATCCCTAGTCCTATTTTGTATTTTATTTAGAGACAGGGTCTCACTGATTTGCTTAGCACCTCGCTTTTGCTGAGGTGGGCTTTGAACTTGCAATTCTCCTGTCAGCCTCCTGAGCCACTGGGATTACAGGCATGTGCCACCACACTTGGCCTCAGTCAAGTTCTTTAAAAGTATTTTTTCTGGCTGTTCTAAGTAGGGGAAGTCAGAGATTCACAACCCAGGAAGCATTCAATGTACCATCACTGGCTGGAAGATGAAGGTGGCTATACAGCAGAAAATTGGACTAGTCCCTAGGAGCAAGGAACCTTCATAGATGATAGCCATAAGGAAAATGAAGACTTCAGTCCAATAGTCACAAGTTAATTATTTCTGTAGCAACAAGCATGATATTGGAATTGGATTACTCCCCAGAGGCTTCAGTTGAGACCTCAGTGGGACCTACACCAATACCTGGATTTTTCCCTAAGCACACAATAAGGTCATGCTGTGCCAGACCTCTGACCTATAGGTTTGTGAGCTATTGAATGGGTGTAGATGTTAGTCCCTACAAATGTGGGTACACAACTGCAGAAAATTCATCCATTCCAGTTAAGCCGGATTCATACTCATTGCATATAGAGTGTATATGTGTGCAGATGATACTTGGAGAGAATATAACACATGATAACTTTTGCTAGTGCACGGTGAAGCTGATGGTTATGGATATATTCATAGTGGTATCTGAATTCATTTTCCACATTTTCCAAGAGGATGATGGGCTACCTGTTAATCAGAGATAAATAAAACCCGATAGAGTTTTCTTAATGTAAACATATTAGAATTCAGACATTTGAAAAGGTATAATAAATACCATAATAACCAGATATGTCCACAACCAAGACTGTAAAATTAAACATCAGAGTAAATACACCTGGATGACTTTTCTGATGCCTCATCCCCAAAAGGACCCATTATCCAAAATCTGTTTTTGACATTCTCCTGCTTTGCTCCACGTTTTACCCCTGTGACTATATCCCTAAACAAAACCCATGGTTGCTTTACTTATTTTAAGCTCTTACATAAGTAGTATATTTATATTTATATACTACTTATTGGTTTTTTTCTTCACTGAACATAGTATAGTGTTTTTGAAATCTCTATAATAATGTAGCTTTGGGGTTTTGATATTTTAGCTATGCTTGGTTACCTGCTTGCATATTTGTCTGAGGCACTGAGTATTCCAGTGTTCCAACCACTAACAGGGCCTCACTTGTTGATTTTCCCTTAAATGTCAGCAAGTGTCTGCAAAGAAATTATATCAACTTGTCCTTTCCCAGGTGTATATGTAGTTCTCATGACTCCAGAATTTAGATTTAAACAGGACACAGTCTGAATACAAATTTAGCGGCCATATTTGTTTTTATTTGTTGTTGGTTTTTTTTCTTTTTGGCTTTTTTGTTTTTTGTTTGTTTGTTTTGCCAAATACTATAATTATTCCAGGATATATTCTGAGGCATAAAGAAGGAATACTATCTTTGTTGTTAGAAATGCACATAAGTGAAGATTTGGGCCTGCTGTTTCTTCTATTAGGCACAGGGAATCTGTTCTAGTGCCTAAGTCTTTGATCCACTTTGAGTTGAATTGGGAAACACATTATTGCACAGATCTGCAGAAACAGGTGTTTTCATCATATAGTTTTGGGGATACACATTAGTGAAGAGATAATAAATTTTAACTAGATAGCAAATACTAAAAAGGCAAAGTGATCATCTTCTTTGACAAAATGTGATCATTGTCAGGACTTTTCCTCCTGATATGGACTGAGGAGCCCTTTTATTCATCACATTGCTTAGGGCTGAGCTGAGCGTTTTGCTAGCTAACTTGTTGCCTTGAGGTCCCCTGAACCTACTCCATCCACCCAAGCAGGAAAATTTGCCTCATGGCTGAGCTAGATCATCCACAACCACCACTAGTGTCGATATGGGGCAGTACTTAGGTCCCTCCTTCTGGAAGGACCTGTAGATCTCCTCCCTTATCTATGTGTGGGAGAAATCTCCTTTCTTCTCCCTTCTCTGTATCCTTAGAGGCTGTTCTCCCCTCTCTGCCATGTACAAGCAGCCCAATTCTTTCCATGAGTTTAAGTTTTCATAAAAGAAGAAATCCTGACTTCAGACAGCTTCTGTTTCCATCTTGCCATAAACCTCCCCTAGAGCAAAAGGAAGGGGCACCAACTCTGTCACTCTGCTGGAAATGCAGGAAGGGTGATGATTTTAATCATTTACTCTGTTTGGTTTATAGATTAGATTTGGGGAATCAACTATTTTGGGTGCCCCTTAAAAACACAAGCCTTTTGAAATAAAAACTTAGGAATAGGTGACAGTGTTTGTCTATATTATATTGCCCATGGGTTCTAGTTTTACCTTCCTAAAATAACTCAGATTCCCCGAATGACATTTGTTTGGTAATCCTAGGTCATAGATTTGACCAATTAAGGATAGTCTCTTACTTTTTTACCAGATGGCTAACTGCTTAGAATGGTGTATTTTACATGGCTCAGCCATCTCCAAGACTCCTTGGAGCTATTGGTGGGTTTCTGTGTGCTGGGACTAGTCCCCTAGTGCCACTTTCAAAGCAAACACAATTCCTGATAACAGGGGCATGTGTTTTTCCATCAAACTGGGCAGAGTTCCCCAAAATGCCTGAGCTCCAGCCTAGTCCCTCTAATTATTATTTTTTCTCAGGTAGTGCCCTGAAGAGTGGAGGCATTTTTTTTCCTTAGTGTGAAAAGCAAGAAGACAAAAGAGCCAAGAAGAAGCATTTCCAGTTTGATGGAACAGTCTGTGCTGGCGGTTGCTATAGTAACCTGATGTCATCATCGTGATTATGACAATTTTTTACTAGAGACTTCCATGGCCTGGCAGTAAAAGCAGGGCCTTGTCTTCAGGTATTTGGACTCATAGAGGGTATGAACAGAGTTCTTCCCATTGCTTGAGTCTGAACCTTGTTCCTCTAATTAGTGCACTTTTTCAGGTGGCCTGAAGGGTGAAGGTGTTTTTGATTTCAGAGAAAGACAAGGGGACTGAGAGGAGGCCTGTACAGAGGCATTTCTAGTGCTGAGGACAAGTCTGTGTATTGTGGTTGCCATAGAAATCAGATGTCATTATTGCCACTATGGTGACTGTGATGACATTTTAAAGGAGACTCACTTGCTATGGTTGGAGAGCAGTGTCCCACCTCCAGGTGTTTGGACTCAGCAGAAGTTGTGGGTGCCCCACAATGGGGACTGAGGCATGGAGAGACAAAGGCATCTGAGACCCAAATCACCTTGTTCCCACACTGGGTCTTGGTGCCCAGCTGACTCAAGAGGGAGAGAAATAGGGAACCCTCCTGGCCCCAGGCAGTGTGATGTACTGTGTGGATATTATAGGATCATAGATGCCTGTATAAATTAGACCACTTCTTATTCATTTTCAAATTTGTTTTTAGCAGATGAGAGATAAGTAACAGAGAATAAAAAGGTCCTGGTGAGAAGCCCATTGTACCTCTGGTTGTTAAAATCACTACCCAGTTGTATCAGTGCCTAGCATGGTACTAGGTAGACAGTTCCTCTTGTGAGGCACAGTGATTCTTGGGTTCTCTTTTTTCCTGAGAAATTCCTCTTGGGCTTATTATATCAAATGTCTGAAGGAGGCAGTTTCCAAGGATCTGAGTGGTGATGGCTGCTGAACTTCTACCCCACATGTAAATGCTGCAGTGCTCAGGAGACCCCTGGTGTGATATGAGTCTTGGTTCATGTGAGTTCATAGAGCGAAACATAGTCATGTTGTTGAATATTGTCTACAAGGTTCACAAAATCATATAAAAGTAGACAAGCTCTTTTAACATCATCATTTGAAGAAGAAAATGGAGTTTTGTCCCATTGGCAACTTATATGCTTTGTTGTAGCCCTTGAGGCTCATTCATCCTAGAGATGGCTTCTTAGTCTGAAAGCAATGAATCCTTCAGCTTGTGGTAGGAACTTGATATTTAACACGTATGTTCAATAAATTTCATTTACTTTTTGATTATATGCATAAAAACTGTGATTCCTATCAAAATCTTCAGATGAGTATTGAAATATACAGTTGGTTAGAAGGCATTGTGAAATTGTAATATGGAATCAAATCATCCTTGGTAGCCAAATTTTATGCATTCTTAAATTTTTGTAGAAACCAACAATTATCTAAGGATTAGTTTAATGTGATAATTTTTATTATTTTCAAAAATATTAATTAAAATAGAATTTATCCTATTGTAATTCAGAGCTATGTTGTTTAAAATAACCAAATACACTGAATATCTATGATTATTTTATCAGGTTGTACCATTTCAGTTTTAGACTTCAGAAAGAAATGTGCATCACCTTTTCCTAAATATTTAGATAGACCTCATTGTAAATGATTGCTTCTATTTTGGTCATATGTTGTATGAAAAACTCAAAAAGACCTAGTGATTATCTGTTAATATGACAGGATCATTTTAGTGGAAATTATTCTATTTAAATGTATTTCACCAAATCTCTGAAGAATACAAGTATATTTCCAATGCTTTATTGATGTATGATTCATGTGTAATTCACTGTGCATATTTAAAGTCTTTGCTGAAGTATTGACATCTATATGTACCAATGAAGCCAACACTACAGCAAAGGAAATATATCCATCCCCCCAAAAAGTGTTTTCCTGCCCCTTTGCCATCCTCATACCCACATATCTCCTTCCAGCCTTCCTTCCTCTCCCACCCCTCCCCATTTTCAAGCAATTACTATACCCTCACTGTTGATTATTTTGCATTTCTTATAATTTTATGTAAACAGATTCATATATGTATTCACTTTTGTCTGGCTTCTTATATTCAACCTATTAATTTTAGATTTATCCATATTGTTGCATGATTAACTATTTCCATTTTAATTGCTGAGCACTACTCCATTATATAGATAAGCCACAATTTGGTTTTATCTATCCATTTTATTATGGATGATGAGCTTGCATTGTGTATAAATTCTTTATATATATATATATGATTTCTTTGTCTAGAGTACATAACTAGGAGTGCAGTGGCTGGAGCCTATGGTAGACATAAAATAATTATTGTCAGAAACTGCCAAAATGTTTTCCAAAGTGGTTGTATCATTTTTCATTCTTGTGAGCAATATATGAGAGTTCATTCTCCACAACCTTATCAACAATTGGTATGGTCAGTCTTTTTTAATTTTAGCCATGTTCATAGGAGTGTAGTGGTATCTCATTGTAGTTTTAATTTATATTTCTAAAACAATGATGTTGAACATCTTTTCATATGATTACTTGCTATTTATATATATTCTTTGGTGAAGTGTCTGTTCACATTGTTTTCCTATTTATTTATTGTGTCTTTTTTTCTTTTTATTGATTTCTAATTTTCTGGATATGTTACTAGTCAGACATATTACTTTCATACACTTTTTTTTCAAAGTCATTTTATTTTTTTATTTAACTTTGGTACTGGGTATTGAACCCATTGATGCTTTACCATTGAGCTACATCTCCAGCCATTTTTTTTTTAACATTTTGAGACAGGGTCTTGATAAGAGGCCTAGGTTAGCCTCCAGCTTGAAATCCTCCTGCTTCAGCCTCCTGAATCACTGGGGTTACAGACATGCATCACTGTACCCAGCTTTTTCACAATCATTGCTTCTCTTTTCATTATCTCAACCATGTTTTTGGAAGAGTAAAAACTGTATAATTTTGAGGAGGACCATTTATAATTTTCTTTTTTTTAATTAATTTTTATTGTTGGTTGTTCAAAACATTACATAGTTCTTGATATATCATATTTCACACTTTGATTCAAGTGGGATATGATCTCCCATTTTTACCCCGTATACAGATTGCAGAATCACATCAGTTGCACATCCATTGATTTACATATTGCCATACTAGTGTCTGTTGTATTCTGCTGCCTTTCCTATTCTCTACTATCCCCCCTGTCCCCCTCCCCTCCCCTCTTCTCTCTCTACCCCCTCTACTGTAATTCATTTCTCCCCCTTATATTTTATAATTTTCTTTCTTTAAAGTTAAGATGCTTCTATTGGTCTTATCTATGTTTTACCTAACCCATGTTTATAAGGATTTTCTCCTGTGTTTCTTTACAGCAGCTTACACATTTAGGTTTTATGTTTAAGTGTCAGATTCAGTTTGAGTTGAGTTTTGTATGTGGTACAGTATATGTACCACAATTCACTTTTGGATATCCATTTGTGCTAGAACCATTTGTTGAAAAGGCCTTCCTTTCTCTCCTTAATTGCTTTTGCTCCTTTGTTGAAAATTAGTTCTCCATCCAGGAGTGAGTCTATTTCTGGACTCTTTATTCTGTTCCTTTGATGTAACAGGTTTCCACTTCATGCTTTGAGTGTAAACCTTGCTGCCCCCCCACCACAGGTGGATCACTTTAAAACTGGCATATTTTTTTTTCTTATTTTTCCATTTTCTTCTTATTTATCCTCTCCACATCCCTAATGGCAGGGGAAACAAGACCAACATTTTTCCCAGCCCATGCTAAGCTATCATGTCCTTCACACCATGAACAATATCACTGCCCACAAGAATAAAGCAACTTCAAACCTGGGAGCTGGAGCAACAGCTCTCTCAAGGACATCCACTGGACACTAATTACTTATATCTACTGATAATGTTTGTATCCCAGTTCTTGTGTTCCTCCCTTAAAATTCCTTTGTTCCCACAGGCAGGGAGAATCAGCCTCTGGAACAGGAGTCCCCAGTGTTTCTACTTTGCTAACAAATCAGTAAAACTTTTTCCTTTTTATCAAAACCTGTCCTCATTATTAAATTGTCAGTGGAGACAAGGACCAAGCTTTGGTATCATACTTACCTACCTTGATGCCAAAACCACAGTTTGATTACTGTAGGTTTATAAGGAATCTTGAAATCAGGTAGTGTTTGTCCTCTAACTTGGTTCTTTTTCTAAGTCATTTGTTATAGTCTAGGTCCTTTTTATTTCTACATGATTTTAATATCAGTTTATAAATTTCTTTTAATTTTTTTGTAGGACTTTTATTGAGATTGCACTGAATATGTATATTAATTTGAGGAGAAGAGACATCTTAACAATTCTGAGTCCCATGAATACCATTTGTCTTCCACTTCTTTGAGTCTTCCTTAATTTTCTTGGCAATATTTTATAGTGGTAAGTGTACACATATTTTACATATGTGGATAGAGTATTCATAAATATTTCATACTTTGGTACTGCTATAAATGGCATTATTTCTTAAATAGCATTTATATTTCTTATATATTCACTGAACCATCAAAACAAATATTTAAAAATAGATATTGAGGAATCTTTTTGTTTGAAAGTATATACTATTGTAGGATACTGTTTGATACTTAATAGGCATGGACATGTATTTCCATACCATCTTCAGAAATCATTAGCCATACGTTGAAATAGACAGAAAAATGTCAGAGACTATATTGCAAATCATTTGCTGAAATATTGACCGCTGAAATAATATAGTTTAGTAGCTTTCAACTTTATGTGTGCTATATTTGAATCTGTGAAAAATGTGAAATTGTAATTTTTCCCCCCAGTAAATTCACCTCAGAAAATTCTTGGAATCATGGATGATGAGGAGGCTGAGTCTATGTATTTGTCTATATAACTTTGTATATTGCTGAATCTTCTAGGAATGTGTATTGCAAGGTGTCCTTAAAGTTAATTACTGAGCATTATGTCTGTCCTATATAGTTCCTAGCACATTTTAGGATCAAGATGAGGGTGTTGTTTCCTTTTTCTTGTACTTCCTATCTTTGGATACTTAGGTTTCTTTTATTCTTTTGCAATGAATATATATTACATATATATATTCATATTTGTATCTATACCACAATTTTCTGTTATTGACAGTACATATACATGCACATTTTTTTTTAATTTCTGGAAATTGGTTTAGTGAGTCAAAGAATAAAAGCATATATAATTTTGGGAGATATTATCAAATTTCCCTTCATGGCAGTTACATCAGTTTCCTGTGTCTACTGTAACAAATCACCACAAACTTAGTTGTTTGAAGCAAGATAAATTAATTTTCTTGGAGATCTGGAAAGAGAAGAAGTCAGAAATTTGTTTTATTGACCAAAATCAAGGTGTCAGCAGAGCCATGCTCTGGAGGCTCCATGGAAGAATCTGCACTGTGCCTTTTCCAGCTTCTCATAGCTGCCAGCATTCCTTGGCCTATTGCTGCCCCCTCACCAATTTCTGCCTGCATGGTCATACTGTCTTCTCCTTTTCTACGAATGTCAAGCCTCCCTCTCTCCTCTTTCTTAAGGACACTTGTGACTATTTATAAGACCCACCCAACAATCTCATATGAGCTTCCTGTTTCATCATGCTTAGCTTAATCACATTTTGAAGATCTTTTATCAGGTAAGGTAAGACTTACAGGTTCAACAAATTGTAATTGATAGCAATGGGAGCCATTATTAATCCTTTTATGGTAATCATATCATTTTTATCTCAATGGGCAGTGTAGAAAGTACTTTTTTCATTTCACATCCTCACCAACTGAATGTATTGACAGACTTTTCAATATTTGTCAATTTAATATTGAGAAATCATATCTTACTGCAGTTTTAGTTGTATCTCTCTTATTTAAAGAAAGTTTGAGGGGCCAGGGATGTAGCTCCAAGGTAGTGTGTTTGCCTTGCATGCATGAGGCCCTGGGTTTGATGCCCCAGCACCCCCCCCCAAAAAAAGAAAGTTAGTTTGTGCCACCTTTTGTAATTTTAAAGATAATTTAAATTTCTTGCTATTTATACCTTTTAAATATCGTTGATAGTAGTATTGGATTTTTAATGTCTCTGTATCAGCTTTTATATAGATAGGAAATCAACACATTTTGGAGGTGTTAGCTGTCAATTTTCCCCCATTGTCTTTCTAGTGGCTATCATATTTTTGCTATGCAGTATTGTTATTTTTATTTTATATAGTAAATTGTATCAATATTTTTACTTACAGTCTTGGGTTTCAAGTCATAGTTAGGAAAGTTCTCCCTACCTCCAACTAATAGATGCCAACAGGACTGGCCTCTCTATAGAGGCTTTAGGGAAGAATCTCTTCTTTGTCCCTTCTAGTTTCCAGATCATTCTAATAATTGTAAGAGTTTTAGTTTTGATATTTATATCTATACCATATGGAATTTATCCTAATTAAAAACTTAGAAATTGGTCTTCTTTTGCTTCTTTTAACCATATAGCTATCTAGGTATCACCATAGCACACACTGCCACTGATTTGAAATGCTATTTGGATCATATTCTAAATTTCCAGATATAATTTAGCCCTTTGAAATTGACCACATACTCATTTCTTGTTGCCCATAGAACTCCTGAAACAACTCCAGTGGAATAGTATGTGTTATAAGTTCAAATATATATTTATATTTAAATATATATATATATATATATATATATATATATATATATATATATATATATATATATTTTTTTTTTTTTTTTTCCCCCCAGGGCTTGAGACAAGCTCAGATTACACTGTCCTGCTATGGTAGCCTCATGAGCCCTACTCAGCAACCCCTCTTAGTGATGAAGAGGAGATAGGAGAAGAAATCCTGCCCTTTTTGCCAAGATACGTGGGTGTAGGGCCACATGCGATGATAGATCCCTGAAGCATGAGTAGGATCAGGAAGCAGCTCAGCTGTTGCCCTTGGGACCAGTAAGCTATAAAGAAGGAAAGAATGTAAACTAAACTGCTCAAAACAAATACTCTATTTCATCTCCTTTAATCTTAACTGCTACAGAGGTTTCCTGTTATTATTATCATTGTTCACATCAGGGTACTGGCTTCAGGAGAGTTTAAGCAAATTAGGAAAACCCTTTGTGGTCTTCCTTTGGGAAGGTTCTCCTGAATTGTCATAAAGTCTTCCCATTTGGTCTTCATGCCCTCTGGGCTCTGAATGATTTAATCTTCCTGGGGGTGGACATTACATGTTCCTGGGATGTTCAACCATATTTAAAAAGTATGGTCTGTTACATTTTTAAGTCACAATGTTACTGAAATTGTAAAAAAAAAAAAATCTTCCTTAGCAGACATTATATGAAAACTTGGGAAAAACTGGTAAACTACACCTAAGATACTGGGTTAATGTTCATGGTTTTTAAAATATACTCACAGATTTGCAAGCAAGTTCAACAGATAGATGAACTATCTCCATTTTGCCTTTTCTTTTATAATGAAATGAGTATATTTTGCGAAGAATTACATATCTTAAAAAAATTTGTTTAATATGATATGGGTTCTTCTTGAAAAGTTCATATGTATGTTAAAATAGTTTCATCTGCTGTTGACCCCAATCTACATGTCATTCACTGATTTCTCTGAAAGAGGGATCTTTCAGTGTATGTTAAGGTGTTCACACTGTGGAGGGGTCCCTCTCAGAGAACAGGGCCTTCACTCTCCATTACCCCACCCCTACATAGGTTTCCCAGTCCTTCTTCTTTCATGCTCTCATAGTCATCCCCACTCCAGGACATTATGTACATAACTTCCCAGATATGATGCAGGTAGTTCATCCTTTCTGCCACTTCATTATACCCCCACCACTGCTACCTGGTGTTTCAAGTTTTAGATGCCCCTGAACATGTCTTCAAAGTCTTCTTTTACACCTACTAGGTTTCTGTGACAGAATTAGAATCAGTCTTTACATAGATTCATAAGGTGATTTTTTCCAAGTTTTTTTTTTTAAATTGGTGCATTATAGTTGTTCAGATGGTGGAATTTGTTATGTATTCTTACTGGCACACATATAACAGTATAATTTGGCCAATATCATTCCCTAGTATTTTCCCTTTCTCTCCCTTTCACTCTCCCCTGTTCCCTTTCTGCTACCGATCTCCCTTGGATTCATATTCTGTCTTCATTGTATTTGTTTTTCCTTGCACCCACAGCTTTGTATAGAGGTTTGATGATGGAGGAACATTGGTGCCACCTGGTGACAGAATCCTGAACTGCAACTTGGACACCCTTAAGCAGGTAGATGGGAGGGCGAGGCTGTGGCCCAAGACTACCTTCAGAACTTTCTGGAAGTTTATGTGGAAAGGGGGACATTCCCAGGATGCAAGGATACAGACAGCCTTCAGATGGAAAGTGTTGAAGAGAAAGCTCTATGTGAGAGGAACAAAAAGATCATTTAAAGTTCTATGCTTTGAGATCTCTTCATGAATAGCTTGAGATTTATATAAGAATAAATAGAACCAGGACATTTATTACCTTAGTAACCTGCCTTTACTCTTTTTTAAATTTATTTTTTTAGTTGTAGTTGGACACAATACCTTTATTTATTTATTTTTATGTGGTGCTGAGGATCACATCCAGGGCCTCTCACATGCTAGGCAAGTGCTCTACCGCTGAGCCACAACCCCAGCCCCTGCCTTTACTCTTATTATGACCATTTTTTCCCATTTCAGGGATGTTATACTGTACCCAGCTCTTTTGTAAGCATTTTTATACATATTTCCTGAAAGTATCCTTTCAAACCACAGGCAAATATAAAATTTTGTACTAATATAAAGTATTCAAGATATGATTACTTTATATTCCTTATATTACAATGAATAAGTACCTGTATCTCTGTGTTATCAAACTTTAAATAAAGATGTGGATGCAAGGAGGAAAAACCTACTAAAACTCTCATAGAAGTCAGCAAATGAATTGCAGGGAGATCAGTAGTGTGTTTTAGTAGCACATTTCTATGATAAAATTTGAAATTGCAAGATAATTTCAACATTTTCATATAAACCAGTGTTTCCTGATAGCATGCCCCAAATTTTATTTCATCAGTACCTGTACTGATGTTTGTATGCACACTAATAAAAATTGATCAATCTTATTAGATAATATATATTAATGGTGTTAAATTCCCATGGTCTTTGATTAAGCCATCTCAACTGTGGAATTTACCTTCCTTGTGTGGCAGGAAGAGTCCCCTGTCTTCACTTATCCCTGAAGTAGGTGGATACTTACAACCCCTTGGGGAAAAAAGGAAACTGTGGACTCTGACCTTTTGCAACTTCCTTAATCTGACAAAGTTCCCCTGTCTGCCCCAAAGTAAGCCTGCCAAAAATATCTGACAAACTCTTCCCATGATGAGGCCCCGATAAACCCTACAAAACTCAGACCCTTGTTGTAGCCAGTCACCATTTTCCTCTTGAAAATGTGTCCCTCCGCTACTTAATAAAGAATTGCTAGTCCATTGAGGTCTGTCTTTGTTTCTTTTCCTTTTTGCTTTCTCTTTCATTTGCTTTTAGTTCCATCCTGATAAGGGCAGAGAAGGCCACTTCCCTAGCTAACTCAGAGTCTTCAAGCCCCCTATACCTCAGGCATTGTTTTATAATGTAGTTTTTAAAAAATAATTATTTAGGTATGGCAAGCCCAGGAGATCAGAAGACCTCTGCTGTGGAGAAGAGTTTGCTACTCACAGTTGAGAGAATCTTCAAGCCACACAAGTCCACATAGGGAAGCACTAGTTTAGGTCAGGAGGCAGAGGGAATAGGAGGTAAGGACATTATTATGTTGAGTTCATCAGGAAGGGACTGAAATCAAAGTATACTTGTTTAGGGCTGGCTACATTTAATTTCTTTTGGCTGTGGGGTTGGGAGCTGTCATGATTTTTCTGTTTCAGTCACTAGGGTGATTAGGACAGGAAATTATTGAACTGCAGTTTATTTTTTTTAATTAATTTTTATTGTTGGTTGTTCAAAACATTACATAGTTCTTGATATATCATATTTCACACTTTGATTCAAGTGGGATATGAACTCCCATTTTTACCCCGTATACAGATTGCAGAATCACATCAGTTGCACATCCATTGATTTACATATTGCCATACTAGTGTCTGTTGTATTCTGCTGCCTTTCCTATCCTCTACTATCCCCCCTCCCCCCCTCCCCTCCCTCTTCTCTCTATACCCCCTCTACTGTAATTCATTTCTCCCCTTTATATTTTCCCCCTTTCCCCTCACTTCCTCTTGTATGTAATTTTGTATACCCCTGAGGGTCTCCTTCCATTTCCATGCAATTTCCCTTCTCTCTCCCTTTCCCTCCCACCTCTCATCCCTGTTTAATGTTAATCTTCTTCTCATGCTCTTCGTCCCTACTCTGTTCTTAATTACTTTCCTTATATCAAAGAAGACATTTGGCATTTGTTTTTAAGGGATTGGCTAGCTTCACTTAGCATAATCTGCTCTAATGCCATCCATTTCCCTGCAAATTCTATGATTTTGTCATTTTTTAATGCAGAGTAATACTCCATTGTGTATAAATGCCACATTTTTTTTTTATCCATTCGTCTATTGAAGGGCATCTAGGTTGGTTCCACAGTCTTGCTATTGTGAATTGTGCTGCTGTGAACATGGATGTAGCAGTGTCCCTATAGTGTGCTTTTTTTAGGTCTTTAGGGAATACACCAAGTAGGGGAATAGCTGGGTCAAACGGTGGTTCCATTCTGAGCTTTCCAAGAAATCTCCATACTGCTTTCCAAATTGGCCGCACCAATTTGCAGTCCCACCAGCAATGTACAAGTGAACCCTTTTCCCCACATCCTCGCCAGCACTTGTTTTTGTTTGACTTCCTAATGGCTGCCAATGTTACTGGAGTGAGATGGTATCTTAGGGTGGTTTTGATTTGCATTTCTCTGACTGCTAGAGATGGTGAGCATTTTTTCATGTACTTGTTGATTGATTGTATGTCCTCCTCTGAGAAATGTCTGTTCAGGTCGTTGGCCCATTTGTTGATTGGGTTATTTGTTATCTTATTGTCTAATTTTTTTAGTTCTTTGTATATTATGGATATTAGGGCTCTGTCTGAAGTGTGAGGAGTAAAGATTTGTTCCCAGGACGTAGGCTCCCTATTTACCTCTCTTATTGTTTCTTTTGCTGAGAAAAAACTTTTTAGTTTGAGTAAGTCCCATTTGTTGATTCTAGTTATTAACTCTTGTGTTATGGGTGTCCTATTGAGGAATTTGGAGCCCGACCCCACAGTATGTAGATCATAGCCAACTTTTTCTTCTATCAGACGCCATGTCTCTGATTTGATATCCAGTTCCTTGATCCACTTTGAGTTAACTTTTGTGCATGGTGAGAGAAAGGGATTCAATTTCATTTTGTTGCATATGGATTTCCAGTTTTCCCAGCACCATTTGTTGAAGATGCTATCCTTTCTCCATTGCATGCTTTTAGCCCCTTTATCAAATATAAGATAGTTGTAATTTTGTGGATTGGTTTCTGTGTCCTCTATTCTGTACCATTGGTCCACCCGCCTGTTTTGGTACCAGTACCATGCTGTTTTTGTTACTATTGCTCTGTAGTATAGTTTGAAGTCTGGTATAGCTATACTGCCTGATTCACACTTCCTGCTTAGCATTGTTTTTGCTATTCTGGGTCTTTTATTTTTCCATATGAATTTCATGATTGCTTTCTCTATTTCTACAAGAAATGCCGTTGGGATTTTGATTGGCATTGCATTAAACCTATAGAGAATTTTTGGTAATATCGTCATTTTGATGATGTTAGTTCTACCTATCCATGAACAGGGTATATTTTTCCATCTTCTAAGATCTTCTCCTATTTCTCTCTTTAGGGTTCTGTAGTTTTCATTGTATAAGTCTTTCACCTCTTTTGTTAGGTTGATTCCCAAGTATTTTATTTTTTTTGAGGATATTGTGAATGGAGTGGTTGTCCTCATTTCCATTTCAGAGGATTTGTCGCTGATATACAGGAATGCCTTTGATTTATGCGTGTTGATTTTATATCCTGCCACTTTGCTGAATTCATTTATTAGCTCTAATAGTTTCTTTGTAGACCCTTTTGGGTCTGCTAGGTATAGAATCATGTCATCTGCAAATAGTGATAATTTGAGTTCTTCTTTTCCTATTTTTATGCCTTTAATTTCTTTCGTCTGTCTAATTGCTCTGGCCAGTGATTCGAGAACTATGTTGAACAGAAGTGGTGAGAGAGGGCATCCCTGTCTTGTTCCAGATTTTAGAGGGAATTGGCCTGAAGTTTAAAAGCTCAATACCATATATATGCTTGAGGGAAGGCCTGGATGTGTTGGTTTATATATGAAAGGCAAAATCCCAAGTGAGTTATGTTCTAGCTCTAGGAATTAGCTAACTCAGAAGGGCTTTCCTTCTCTTGTAAGCAAGGACTCAGATGCCATATCATCAAGTATGCAGTAAATAAGGAGAAATAGTGAATACATCCAGCCATCCCTTCAGTCAAACAGGAAAATCTGCCTCATGATTGAGATGGACCATCCACAGAGTCACCACAAGTGTTGATATGGGGCAGTGCTCAGGTACATACTCCTGAAGAGACCTTCAGACCTCCCCACTCATCCCTGTCTGGGAGAAATTTCCCCTTTCTCTCCCTTATCTGTGTCTTCTGAGGCCCTACCCCTCTCCACCACATACCAGTAGCTCATTATTTCCTTTAAGTTCATGTTTATTTCAAGGGTGGAAGAAACATTGCCTTCAGACAGCTTCTGTCTCCAGCCCTGCCATAATCCTCCACTGAGGAAAAGGGAAGGGGCACCATGCTTGGTTCTCTGCTGCAGGGAAAGCAAACACAGGGGGAACAGAGATTAACCTCTTCTACAGTGTGAGTCCTGACACATTTGCTGCAGACCTGCCACCAGCAACTCAAGGTGCCCAGGCTGGCAGGTTCTCTCCCTGAATCTGGTAGTAGGCTTCTACCAGAGATGAACAACCTCTTTGTCATCTACCTCTGTTGTTAGGAGTATATTCTTTGTATTCACACACATCCTTGAAGAGGGTGCTACCTGTCACAAGGATTAAATGCATCCATATACCCTAAGAGTGTAGCATTGGGCTCAGTTAAAAATCTGCTCCTAAGCTCTAGCTTATTTTCTCTCTAGAGCTAGAAACTCATATGGCTTCTTGAGTCCCATCATGCAAATCCTCTTAACCAAGTGGCAGGTCTCAATCACATTGGGATGCCCTTCCCAATCCTCCCCTGTTGGTAAAGCTAACACTTCTTTATTTAAGGCTATTTAATAAATGACATCATAACAATATGGGCCTTAGAGAACTGATATACCCATTTGCCACCAATAGTGTATCCATTGCCTCTTTATTCCACCAAGAAAAAGTGCTACCAGCTTTTGATTTTTGTGCCAATCTGATCTGCTTGTTTTCCCCTGTCCTGCCAGATTGCAAGAGTGCTCTCAGAAGGTTAATAAACTTGCATATTCGCAGGCTTTATCCACTATAGTTGCCAGATTTAGCACATAAAAATAAAAGATACCTAGTTGAATTTGAATTTCAGATAAAATTACATTACATTCCACATTCAGTAAAATTATTCCTTCTTTATCCAGAATTCATATTTAACTGTGTTTCCTCTTTTTCATCAGGCAACCCTCCATAAGGAGAGCTCTTTGTCTAACCAATGTGTTCCATGCAACCAATAGCCCTAGATGGATTCAAAGCAGATGCCAGGACCAGCCATCATCCACATCAGGGAGCTCTCTGGATGTGAGTGGAGCCTCCAGATGCCAGCAGCACTAGATGACAGACACCACATGTAGCAGAAAATGCCCAGTTGAGCCCAGCCACCAGAAACAAGCCACTTATAAGGAGAAAGAGGTGAATTAGCTCACAGTTTTGGAAGTTGAATGCACAACACTTGTAGTAGATTAGAACTGGTGAAGGTCCCATGGCAGATGGCAGTGGCAGGAGCATGTGCAGGAGCAAGATTACACCTGGAACAAGGAAGCAGAGAGAGCTGCATGGGCCAGGCTTGCTCCTTTATAGCAATCCTCTCCCAAGAACTCAAGGACTCGCACCTCTGTGAAGACACAGTTAAACCATGGCAGTTGGTGGAAGGCTCAGACTTGATACAGGAGAGTATTTAGTGGCCCCTTGAAGATGTGAGCCTTTAAAAGCAACACCATAGGAATAGTTAGGGAGTCGGCAGACACAGAAAGAGAAGAGCTGTGGGCCTGCCACCCCTGAAGAGCAGAACAGAAACGTGCTCTTAAAGGGGCTGCTTACTAACAATGTTGCAGGGATGGGGCCTCTGGGAAAGCAAGGCAGTTCAAAGACCCCCCCCCCTTAAACCCAATACTTGCATAAAAGCCAGAAATATTTCAGACACGTTTCTCATATTAACAGGCATCAGTTTATTAGAATAGGCGGGAAAGGGGATAAGGGAGCGAGCAGGTCCTCTCAGAGAATAAATGGATATCATGCCTCTCTTGCACTCCAGTTTTATTGGGGATCCCAGACAAGTTTCCAGAGGGTCCCACCAAGGTTCACCTTTTGACTTTTGACTGGCAGTAGAATAATATCAGACTTTCAAGTCTCTGCTGCCATGACAACAAGAGGTGATTTTGGCCCATGCTGCCTGGTTCCAACTGGATTCACCTTATCTCCCTGAGTTCTAGAATCTGGTGTTATAAAGATCACAGAAGTCTCCCCCTTCAGGTTAGCTTGCATTCTTCTCATGAACATCATTTCAGACCTGCATTTCTTCTGCAGAAAATAAGTAGTTTGCTAAGGAATGTGACATATCCTGTCCACTTAAGCCAGGCAGGGCTACAGGTAAATTGCTTCTGGGAAAATAAAGCATGTGGGGGTCAGCACATTAGACCCATTTTATAGAATTAGTCCCTTAACCTCATGTTCCCAGCATACACATCTGTCTGTCCCTATCATCAAGAGACTTAAAGGGATGGCCTGGATTGTGGGCTTCCTGTTTCTCTTTACAGTCTCAGCCATCATGTGAATCATTCTTGCCATACAACAGGAGTGTGTGTGTACAGAGGTTAGATGTGTTTTAGTCATGGATGCTCCTCCACGTGGAAGAAAATATCAAGAATGAGGATAAGAATTCCCCAGAATAAACTATTGTATGGTTGATTTGACTAGGATTCTGCCCGATAAATGCATATATCATTATAGATCTGCATCCCAGATATAACTCGAATGTCATTTTTGGTGTTCCTAGTTCATTTAGACCCATGACTATGGACAGCCTCTGAGTTTCTGCCACAGATGGCAAACTAGATAGGATGATATGTGAGTTTTACATGTTCCTCTCAGAAGGCTAGCTCAATTGCAAGAGCACTACGAGACAGCCATCCCTATTTGTGTGTATTGATGATACTCCTCTAAGATAATTTTTAAAGCCAGTACAATTCCACAATTCTCTCATTATTATGTTTTCTCAGGAGTCCTAAATTGTGAATGGAAGGACAAGGGAACAGAAGGAAGACTAACTGGAAGGAAGACAAGGAAACAGAAGGAACACTGCTGTGATTCCAGAGCAGCCTCCCAGCTCCAGGTGTTTGTACTCAGCGGAGGGTATGGGTGCCCTGTGGTGGTGGGTGATCCTCCCTGGGGTGTGGGAGATAAAGGGATCCCAGACCCAAGTCGCCTTGTTCCTGCTCTGGGACTTGGAGCCCCGCTGACTTGAGAGGGAGAGAGATGTGGGACTCTCCTGGCCAAAGGAAGCATGACGGCCTGTGTGATAATTGAGGGATCTTAAATGTCTGTATGAATTTAGGCCACTTCTTATTCCTTTTTCAAATTTGTACTTAGAGTGGGCCAGGGTGTCCTGTACCTCCTTAAGGAGTTGAACTCCTCTGAAAGAGTGGGCAGAGTTTTTCCCATTGCCTGAGACTGAGTCTGAGCCTAGTTCCTCCAATTATTACAGTTTCTCAGGAGGCGACCTGAAGAGTGAAGGTGTTTTGCTTTTAGATAAGGGCAAGGGGACAAAGAGGAGGCCTGCCCAAAAGGATTTCTGGTGCGCAGGACCCTCCTGCGCAGGTTCTGTGCACTGTGGTTGCCATAAAAACGTGACGTCATTGAGGCGACAGTGACGACATTCTGAAGGAGACGGAGTTGCTTTCTTGAGAAAATACCTGGCCCGCCTTCAGGAGTGGTCAGCAGAGGGTGTAGGGGCCTGGCGGTGGGGGCTGACCCTCCCTGGGCGGTGTGGGAAGACGAAGGTACCTCACACCCCAGTTGCCTAGTTCGCCTCTGCGATTTGGTGCCCAGCTGCTGGAGGGGAGCGGGATGAGAGACACTCCTGGCCTCAGGCAGCGTGATGTCCTGCTACTTGTGCCCTAGACCTACTTTCCGTGAAAGGCGGGGTGCAGAAGGATAATACAGGGAATGGCTCTCTGAGCCCAGTTTGCCCTCAGTAAATCGGGGGCAAGAATGCTCAGCTACAGGATTGCAGGGACCTTTAGTGATAACACACATGTAAGCCCCATTGCTCTGTGGTTATTGTGGGATCACTAATGCTCACTTCAGTACCTAGCACGGTTCCACGGATATAATTATTCCAATAAAGCATAGTAATTTCTGGATTCTGTATCTTCCTGGACAGCTCTTCATCTGGTGATTGAGCTCATATCAGATGTCTGAAGAAGATAGTTTCTGAGGTTGTGAGTCATGATGGCTGCTGAAGCTTCTACTCCAGATCTGAAGGGTAGCAGTGCTCAGGAGACCCCAGACACTTCCATCCCTGGTAAGATATAATGCGTAGCTTAAATTAGTTCATAGATCTGAAGAGTAGTATATGGTGGACTAGCACACATGAGGTTCACAGAATGGCCATAAAGTAGAGAAGCTACTTTGATCTTATCCTTGAAGAGGTTTAACAGGTAGAATTTGCCTTCAGCAGGTACCATGCTTTGTAGTAGTCCCTGAGGCCCATCTTAGTGATACTTTTCTCTATCAGAAAGTAATGAATAGTCCCCTAAAGTACACGCTATTTAACACACATATAAATATATTTTCTGGCTATTATAATCAACAAATCTCATGTATCTCTCATATGGGTGTGGAAATATGTAATTGATTACAAAGAAGCTCTTTCTAGCAATGTGAGATTGTAACATGAATGCTTCCCAAGTAGCTACAGTTTTAACTATTGTCTAATGATTATTTTTAAGTCAGAAATATTCTAAGTATTAGCTTAAAATGTCACTTTTAAGAATTTTAAAAACATTTAAATAATAATTACTTGTGTATTTGTCCTGTCATAGTGACACCCAGTAACATTTCAAATGACCAGGTGCTCTTAAGCACTACTATAATTATATTCCCAGAACATCACATTTTCAGAACATTCTCTCCTTACCATGCTGTATCCCCAGCAACCACTTAATATTTTGTTAACAGATTAGTTTTGATTTTTATACTTTCACATGAATGGAATCAGATTGCTTTTACTTTTTTGATCTGGATTATTTTATTCAGCTTATATATATTTGTTTTAGTTTTTAAAAGTATCTTAGCCATGAATATATGAATCAGCAGAAGCATTATTTCTGAATATGTGAGAAAGAATTTCTTGAGTATTCAGTATGTACTATCCACTAGAGGAAGACTTGTGTATGGGAAACAGGGAAACAGGGGATTACCAGTTCTTTTGTCAAACACCTAAATATCCATTTTATATACACTGAAGGAAAAGCACTTAATAGGTTTATATTCAAATTTAAGATAATAATAAATATTTTACAAATGAATAAAACAATTTGGAGTTATTAAACTTTCCCCCCAAAAGGATACTATATGGAGGGAATAAATTTGTCTCCACCCTCTGAATTGCTATGTTGAAGCCCTACTGCAGAGTTGGATATTATTTGTATGTATAAACTTTTTAAGAGATAATTAGGTTTACATGAGGTCATGAGGGTAGCCTTATAAGAACAGAGATGTGAAATATCTGTCACTCACTCAGCCATGTGAGGATGCCACAAGAAGACAATATATGCAGACTAGGACGAGGGCCTTTGCTAGATAAAAATACTGCGTCCACCTTGAACTCCAACTATCCAGCCTCCAGAACTATTAAAATAAATATTTGTTCCTTAAAACAACCAGTTATTGTATTCTGTGATAGCAGCCCTGACTAAACCAAGGGATGATAACATAGTAGTATTTTTCCCTATTGTAAAGCAAGCTTTTGGGCTTTGATAATGATAAAAACCAAACCATAGTAATGGCTTGGGTCCTAGGTATTTTTTTTGTACCTACATATTTAATGTCAATAATGAGAAAGAAAGTGAATAAGTAAATAGTAATCACATGAATATTTTTATTTCAGTAATTAAAAAGAGGTATTCCATATATACTAGTCTTTAGATATAATTTCTTCATTCTTATTTACTAAATTTCTATCCTACTTGCTGAAGAATTTAACAAATAGATCATTTTTTATCCCATGGTAATGGCATCCAGGAGAATCTTTTGCTAGCTACTGTAGACTACTTTTCTCAGATTTTAAGGGGTGGTTAGAATTCACAAAATATATTTTACAGTGTGACTTTGTACCATTATACAAGTCTGAGTTTTCTGTCTCAGATGACTAACTGCATAACATGGTATACGAGTTTTTCATATTCCCCTTAGAAAGCTAGCTCAACTCCAAGAGCCCCTAGGAGACATCCATCCTTGGGTCTCTGTGTACTGATGATACTTCTTTTTTTAAAAAAATGTTGTTTGTAGTTGTACATGAACAGAATGCCTTTATTTTATTTGTATATAGTGCTAAGGATCAAACCCAGTGCCTTGCACATGCTAGGCCAGCTCTCTTCCGCTGAGCCCCAGCTCCAGCCCCTGATGATACTTCT
The DNA here is from genome assembly GCF_048772815.1 of Callospermophilus lateralis. Taxonomy (NCBI): domain Eukaryota; kingdom Metazoa; phylum Chordata; class Mammalia; order Rodentia; family Sciuridae; genus Callospermophilus; species Callospermophilus lateralis. Next base: position 82,592,860 of record NC_135325.1, on the reverse strand, counting down.
TTGAGGTCATTTTTAAAGCCAATACAATACATACTTTGCTCCAACAACCTGGGAGGAATGCTCCCAATTTCCTGTATTTCTGCATAGATTCTCTCATTAGTATGTTGTTTTGGGTTCCCTGAAGTGTGAAGGCATTTTGACTGAAGAGAGAGACAAGGGGACAGAAGGGAATGTCTGCATGGAAGGCTTTTTCCTAGAATAGGAACATTTGGTGCATTGTGGTTGCTACTGTGACAACATTCCAAAGGAGACACAACCAACTTGCTCTAATTGGAGAGCAGCCTACCACCTCTGGGTGTTTGGACTTAGTGGAGGGTGTGGGTGCCCTTGTGGTGAGGGCTGAGCCTCTCTGGGGTGTGGGGAGATGAAGGGATCCCAGACGCAAGTTGTTTCATTCCTGATCTGGGACTCATAGCTCTGCTGACTTGGGGACCCTCTTGTCCTCAGACAGTGTGATGTCCTGCTCCAGGGTGTCCTGGACCTACTTTCCATGTGAAGGGGTGCAGGTGGATAAGACAGGGAATTGCCCTCTGCAGCCAAGCTTCTCTGTAAAATGGGGGGAAGAATGCTCAGCAACAGAATTAATGGGTTCTTCAATGATGGTACATGGGAGAATCCCATAGCTTTGTGCTTTTTGTGGGATCATAAATGCCTGTATCAGCCATGTGTGGTGGTGCATGCCTATAATCCCAGTGGCTCAGGAGGCTGAGGTAGGAAGATGTCAAGTTCAAAGCCAGCCTCAGCAAAAATGAGGCACTAAGCAACTCAGTGAGACCCTTTCTGTAAATAAAATACAAAATAGGCCTGGGGATGCGGCTCAGTGGTTGAATGCCCCTGAGTTCAATACCCAGTGCCAAAAAATTAAAAAAAAATAATAAATGTCTGTATCAATTTAGGCCCTTTTTATTCCTTTTCAATTTTATTTTTTTTAAATATTTTTTTTTTAGTTGTCAAGGGACTTCATTTACTTATATGTGGTGTTGAGAATTGAACCCAGTGCCTAACACATGCTAGGCAAGTGCTCTACTACTGAGCCACAACCCTAGCCTTTAATTTTATTTTTATAAGATGATAAATGAGGAAAGAAGAAGAAAAAAGCCTAGGTGAAAAATTCATTTTCTGTTTTTTATGATCCCTACCCAAATGTACCAGTGCCATTGGTCATTGACCAGTGCTAGTGTGGTGCCTGGAAAATATTTACACCATAAAGCATAGTAATTCCTGAATTCTGGATAGCTCTTGATCTGGTAACTAAGCTCATATCAAGTGTCTCAAGAAGACAGTTTCTTTGGATGTGGGTCATGATGGCTGCTGAAGCAGTACTCAGGAAACCCCTGACACTTCCATGCTGGTAAAATATAATGCCTGGCTCAAGTAATTCTTAGATCAGGACCAGAGTACATGGTGGAAGAGTGTACATGAGGTTCATAATTTAGTCTGAAAGTAGAGAGACTACTTTTATCTCATTATTAATATGTGGATTTTCCTTCTATCACCTCTGCACTTTGTAGTAACCATTGAGGGCCATCTAGAAAGTTTCTCTTAGTCTGAAAACAATGATTTGTCCTGCTTAAAGAAGATTGATCTTCTCATGAACTTGTAGTAAATATACATATATTTTCTCTGCATGGAGTATAATAAGCAGTGGCTCCCAAGTATCTCTTTAGATCAGTGTTGAAGTGGCAATTGCTTAGAGAGTCTTCCTTAGCAATTTGAGATTTTAACATGGATTCTTCCCTTGTAACCACAGTTTTATTACAGAGTGAAATTTTTTTAAAGCCAGGAATTTTCCAAGTGCTATATCAATAAGTCACTTACAAGAATTTAAAATGTTAAAATATTAATTAACCTATATATTTTCTTTTTTTTAGTGATAATCCAAAAGGTCCTTTATATTAACCAGATACTATTAAATATTATTAGTACTACATTACCAGGACATCATACTTTTAGTTCTTTGTTCCCCACCCACCCTTCCCTTACTATGCCTGTTCCCAGGCATCCACTGATCTACTGTCAATAAATTAGTTTTTTTCCTATAGTTTTCTATATATGGAATCATACAGATTGTCTCTTGGGATGGATAGGAGAAGGTCTTGCTTGTTTCATTCAGCATAATTTTTAAATTTAATTTTATTGTTTGTATTATCATTTTAGACATAAATATATGAACAAATGACTAATTTCTGAACACTTAGGAAACTCTCAAGTACTTAATATATACTATCTGCTGTAAGCAAACTTTTGTTTGGGAAATATGAAGTTTACTAATTCTTTTGTGAGTCAACAAACATCCATTTAATATACTCCAAAGAAGAAAAAACTACATATTTGCTTTCAGGTTTAAGACTTTATTCTTGTTTAAGCCCACCTAATGTATGGTATTCTGTTATAACAGCTGTAACCACTAAGCCAAGGGACAGTAGAAATATTAGTATTTTTTTCCATTTGTAAAGCAAGCTTTTCGGCTTTGAGGATGATAAAAAACCAAACCTTAGAGATGGGTTAGGTCCTAGACTTTTTGTTTCATACCTACATATTTAACTTCAAACACAGATTTTGTTGAAAAGTAATAATCAAATGAATATTTTAAATTTCATTAACTTGTTTTATAGTCATTTCATGTAACGTATCATTTTTTTTTTTTTGGTACTGTGAATTGACTCCAAGGGTACTTAACTTCTGAGCTACATCCCCATCCCTTTTTGCTTTTTATTTTTACACCTTTATTTTAATTAATTATTTATTTTTACGTGGTGCTGAGGATCAAACCCAGTGCCTCACATATGCTAGGCAAGCATTCTACCACTGAGCTACAATCCAGCCCTTAGCTTTTTATTTTGAGATGATCTTTGTAAGTTGTGTAGGGCTTTGCTAAATTGCTGAGACTTCCTTTGAACTAGGCAGTCTTCCTGCCTCAGCCTTCTGAGCCTGCTGGTATGAAATGCATGTGCCATCACCCCCAGGCAGGTAACATGTCTTTAGATGTAGTATCTTGCATATGCATGAGCTAATAAATGTATAATCTTTTTTCCCTATTTACTGAAGATGTTAATATATTGTTTTATACCAAAATAATGTTAGTAAAGTGCAGCAGAACATTTTACTTATATAGACTGGTGTTTTTCAAAATATTTTTACTAGAATTCACACAAAATATATTTTATATTTTAATTTAATACAAATATGCATATTTATAACTGAAACCAATGAACAATTCCTGACTGCTTGTGCTCCAGTATATATTTATTCCATTCATCTTTAGCCTATGTTTAGTTTCCTTTAAAAATAATGAAAATGACCTAATAAATTGATTTTATAACCTACTAATGGGTTGCCACTGGCTCTGTGAAGTCACTTCTAGACTAATCTTCAAGATACAGCTCAAGTTCAGATACCACTAGTTGATGGACCCTGCCTTCCTCCATATACTGGGTGACTGATAGTCTAGGTATTCGTCCTCAGGGCCACTATCAGCCATTTAAATGAAGGCATGCTTCTGTTAATAAACATTAACAACTACATTTTTGATCCCATAGACATAATTTTCTAATCACAAATAACTCTTTTCAGCTTAAACCTTTCACAATGCTACAAGATTTACCCAGTCTTCTTTGACTTTGTTTTCATTCTTATCCCAGGGAGGGAAATTCTGCTCAGAGATTTCCCAGCCTGGCTGCCTACTATTGCCTCTTCCTTCTTTTTCACAAGTTTTTATGGAGATAAAATTTATATCATATAAAATTAACCCTTTTAACCATTTTAAATTGTGCAATTATGTGGGGTTTAGGATATAAACTGTGTTGTACAACCATTGCCACTCTCTAATGTGTTAAGATGTGTTTTATGGCAAAGAGTGTGGTCTTTATTTGGTGACTCCTCCAAGTGAGCTTGAGAATGTGTATTCAGCTGTCATTGGATGACGTATTCTGTAGTTGTCAATTATACTCAGTTGAATTTAAATATACTATAACTTGTTCTCTCATTCCTCTAATTAGTATGATTTCTCATTTGATAGTTTGAAGGGTGAAAGTTTTTTTCTCTTAGTGAAAAGCAAGAATATAAGGGAACAAACAGAGGCATTACTCGTTTGGAAAACCAATATTCATATTTCAGTTGCCATAGTAACCTCCTTTCCATAGTGTGACCTTTATGCCTTTAATAGAGACAGACCTAGCATGATAGAAAGAATAGGGAATCACCATCAAATAGCTCAGGAAGTGGTGAGGTCACAGTAATCATTGGTCTAGGTCCAGGACCTCGTGACTTAAGGTGACCTCTGCAGCACAACCTTGTTAAAACTGAGGGGAATGTCTCACTGGTGGTCTTAGATACTCCTCAGTGAGTAGCTGAGTCTTGGGCCATAATCAGGTCTTATAGGAGTGTGTGGAAAAGGATGGAGGGAGCCCAGCCTGATTGGAATGGAGAGTGGGGGCCTCCCAGGAGAATGGACAGGGCTCTGAGATAATGGATTGGACCCTCTGTGGTGTGTTGTTTTGTAAGTGAAAAGATAAGCGCATTGAGCCAAAGTAACCAAGTATCCTAGGAGGTGATATTTACATCCTTACTATCTAGACTATGGGAAACATGTATACCTCATACCCCAGTGTGTGGGCTCTCTCGTCGAGCGAGGAGGTCCACAGAACAGGGTAGAGGAGAGTGTGGCTGTGGAGTTGCTAATTAAGACCTCCAGAGTCCAAGCAGGAAGCAGGTCTGATTTTACAGTAAGCCACCAATGCAATGTATGCTAACTGTCCTTGCAGTGGCCAATTGAGGAGTGGGCTATGGAGCAAGCACAGGGACTGCAATACATGGCCTCACACCCAGGGCTGTGTCTATGGGATAAGCCTAGCATGAGGAGAGTGGCCTGTCACTCAGACGCCCTTAATGTATGCCATGTATGCAGTACTCCATGCACTTGTCCCCACACCCCAGGATATCTCTCATTCATTTATTGGTCTACATACATATACATGGTTAATTGGTGCCCTGTAATGTGGTGAATGCCTTCATGCCAATTTCCTCTGCCATTGCCTTTATAAATGACAAGGTTGGCTTTGAACTTGTGACCCTCATGCCTCAGTCTCCTATGTCCCTGAAATTACATATGATGGCCACTGTGTTCAGCTTAATGTGGCATTTAAATGCCTTTGTTTTAGGTATATGTCTTGAAAAGCAATTCTTTTTAATTTACTTCAATAGGTAATCTGAAAGTCGTTTACTTTTAATTATTAAGTTATATCCATTTACATTTTTATGGGGTCAATATATTTGGTCATTTGTGTTCAATTCTGTTCTATTGTTTATGCATACATAAATACATTATAGAACTTCACTGTCTTTTTGTATGCTATCTATTTTATTTATTTTTTTTGGTGCCATGGATTGAACCCAGGCCTCATGCATTCTAAGCATGTGCTCTATCTAATCATACTATACCCTCTGATCCAGGTCATCTGTTTTATTTGCTCTCTGCTTTTATGTATATCTCTCACATGGGTATGGAAATATGTTGAATTTAAATATCCTATAACTTGTTCCCTTCTAGCAATTTGTAATTTTAACATGAATTCTTCTGGAGTAACTATGGTTTTATTTATTGTCTAATGATTATTTTTAAGCCAGAAATGTTCCAAGAGTTTGCTTAAAATGTCACTTTTATAAGAATTGAAAAGTTGTAAAATAATAATTACTTGTGTATTTGCCCTATTATAGGCAAATAGGGATACCCAGTTACATCTTTCAAATGATCAGATGCTTTTAAGTACTACTTTGAATATATTCATCCAATATCACATTTCCTGAACATTCTCTCCTTGCTGTGCTCTGTCTCCAAGAAACTACTTATCTTTCGTTAATAGTTTAGTTTTGATTTCTTATACATTTATTTAAATGGAATCAGATGGCATGCACTTTTTGATCAGGCTTTTTTATTGAGCTTACGTATTTGTTTTAGCTTTCAAAATTATCATAGACATGAATATATGAAACAGCAGCATTATTTATGGAGATTTGGGAATTACTTTCCAGAGTATTCAGTACATACTATCTACTAGAGGAAAACTTGTGTATAGGAAACAGTTCTTTTGTGAAACATCTAAGTATCCATTTTATATACACTAAAGGAAAAATTCTTAATAGATTCATCTACAAATTTAAGATTATAATAAATATTTTGCAAATTAATATGCCAATTTAGAGTTATTAAACTTTCCCCAAAATAGGATACTACACAGACTGAATGAATTTATCCCTACCCCTGAATTGATATGTCAAAGCCCTACTGCCCAGTGTGATATTATTTGGATGTATGACTTTTAAGAGGTAATTAGGTTTAGATGGGGTCATGAGGTTAGCCTTATAAGAATAGAGTAGTGTTATCTCATTGTAGTTTACATTAACATTTCATTAATTACTAATGATTGTTACTGTTTATATGCTTAATTGACACATGTATATCTTCTTCTGAAAATGTCATTTCAAATATTTGCCCATATATTTATTACAGTGTCTATTTCATTCACTTTTGAAAGATTTTCTATGGTCTAGAAATATCTTTATAAGATATACAAATTAAAAACATTTTCTGCAGGTCAGTTGTTTCTCTTTTCATTTTTTCAACAGTGTCTTTGGAAGAGCAAACATTTTTTAATTTGAGAAAGTTTAGTTTATCAATTTGTTCACTTATGGATTGTGTTTCTGATATCTCATTTATGATATCTTTACTTAGACAAAAAGCAAAAGGATTTTCTCCTGAGTCTTCTGCTAAAAGTTTTAGTTTTATATTTACATCTGTAATCCAGAGTTACCTTTATATGTGGTGCAATATATGGATTAGAGTTAACTTTTGTCAGGCAAATATCCAAAATTTCTAGCTTATTTAAAAAAATTTTTTAGTTGCAGTTGGAAACAATACCTTTATTTTATTTATTTATTTTAATGTGGTGCTGAGGATCAAACATAGGGCCTTACACGTGCTAGGTGAGCGCTCTACTGCTGAGCCACAACCCCACCCCTCCAGTATTATTTTTGAAAAGAGCATCCTTTCTCAACTGAGGTGCCTTTGTATCTTTGTCAAATAGTTGTCCTTATACATACATGAGGATGGGCTTCTGAATTCCTTTTTCTTTTCCTTTGATCTACTCTTCTGTATTAATGCCAAGAGCATACTGTCTTGATTGCTATTGGTTTATAGTAAGTCTTGAAATCAGGAGTATTTGTCCTCTTTTTTCTTTTTTCAAACGACCTTTGAATTTCCACATGAATTTTAGAATTAGTCTATCAATTTGTTTCAAAATCAGGGATAGAGTTTTTATTGAGTTTACATTGAATCTATAGAACAGATTGGGGATAATAGGCATGGTAACAGTCCTGAATCTTCTGGTTGTATGATAAATGTGCAATAATAACAAGGGGCATTTATTCACCTTAAGAAGTGTTGTCCTGAAATACTCTCCTGCTTCAGGGATAGCCCTTGGCAAGTTACTTTTGTTAGGCACACACAGACAGGACTCCTTCGGTAGACAACTGATAAATATGCATTGCAGTCCTTGGCCTTTGTTAGTGCCCCAATATAGCACTGCTGGTTGGATAAGTCTACCCAGTTCTGGGGATCATTGGTAGGAAGCTCAGGTACAAGTAAACTAAGTCACATTCTCCAATGTCACCTTTATAGGAATAAAGTTGATATGATGATCTTAGTCTTTGGTCACATATCTCAGGTTTGAAGCATCAAATGTGTTTTTTTTTTGTGGGTGGTTTTTCACATTGAAGATTATCAGGGATGGAGATTAAGAATTCCTCAGGATCAACCTATGTATGGATAACTTGACTAGGTTTCTGCATACTAAAGAACTATATCATTCTAGTCCTGCCTCCCTGAAATATCTTGAGATTCCCCAAATGACCTTTTTTAGGTGTTCCTAGATCATAGTTGAGTAATTATGGACTGTCTCTTAGTTTTCTACCAGATGGCTAACTGCTTAGAATGGTATATTTTACATGCTCACCTACAGAGGGCTAGCTCATCTCCAAGAACCCTAGGAGCTATTCCCAGGTCTCTTGTGTGCTGGTACCACTCACCTAGTGTCACTTTTAAAGCAAACACAATTCCTGACAATAGGGACATGATTTGTACCACCAAATTGGGCAGAGTTCTCAAAATTGCCTAAGCCCAAGCCTAGTCCCTCTAATTAGTGTGCTTTCTCAGGTGGTTGCCTGAAGAATGAAGGCATTTTTCCCCTTAATGAAAAGCAAGAAGACAAAAAGCCAAGAAGAAACAATTCCAGTTTGATGTAACAGGCTGCCCTAGTGGTTGCCTTAGAAACCTGACTTCATTATGGTGACATTGACAGCATTCCAAGGAGACTAACTTGCTCTTGTTGGAGAGCAGAGCACAGCCTCCAGGTGTTTGGACTTAACGGAGGGTGTGGGTGCTCCATGGTGGGGGCTGAGCCTCCCTGGGATGTTGGGAAACGAAGGGATCCCAGACCCAAGTCACCTTATTCCCACTCTGGAACTTGGAGCCCTGCTGTTTTCTATATTTTGAATATGAACTTCTAATACTACATTTAGTAGAAGTGGCAAAAATAGGCATTATTGTCTTGTTCCTGATGGAACAATGCTTTGATAATTGACAAAATAAATGAGAACCCATAGAATGATGGTAGGTTCACGGTAATAGTTCAGTGACTGGGAGCCATTTTTATAAATACTTATAAGTAAAAGTTATACAAATTAGATAATTTCATAGTTTGTATGTGCTTTTTAAAAAAGAATAATAGGACTGGGGTTGTAACTCAGTGGTAGAGTGCTAGCACATGTGAGGCACTGGGTTCGATCCTCAGCACTACATAAAAATAAATAAAATAAAGGTATTGTGTCCTTCTATAACAAAAATATTTTTAAAAGATTAATAAAGTGACTACATAATTCTCTCCAGCTGATGTTTGTGTGTGTGTGTGTGTGTGTGTGTGTGTGTGTGTGTGTGTTACTGGTGATTAAATCTAGGGCCTTGCACATGAGCCTTTTACTACTGAACTACTTCCCTAGCCCTTTTAAAATTTTTATTTTATGTTGACACAGAGTCTCCTCTTGTTATGTTGCCAAGTTGTCCTCAAACTTGGTGATCTTCTTGCTCAGCCTCCTTAAGAAACAGATTATGGTGCATGCCACAGAACCTGGCTCTAATTATCTTGATGTCCAAACATATTTGGAAAAACTAACCTTTGAAAAAAGCACTACCCTTTCTCTACATGATGGATCAGTATACTATGGGGTTATCCTTGACTTACTAGTACATAATGGCGAAACCCTGCATTTATCAAGAGATGATAAATGTCTTGGAATGCTTTGTTTACTCTTACAGCAGTTATGCCCAGGAAATTCACATGTATGTTAAAATAGTTCCATTTTCTGTTGACCATAAATCTACATCATGTTCATTGATTTATCTGTTCCTTCCTTCCTTCATTCCCTAGATGAGGAGTCCATACAGTAGAGGGGTCCCTCAGACAGCAGAGGGGAAAACCCTCTGTTACCACATCCCATACAGGCTTCCCTGACCTTCTCTCACCTCCTCTCAGTCATCCCCTCTCCTAGACACTATGGAAACATCTTCACAGGCCCCAATGTGGTGCTCCATCCTCTGTTACCTGCTCCTACCTGCCCTGGACTGCCTGGTGCCTGCTGCTGACAGCCAAGGGTGCCCTAGGGCTGCCTTGCTGTTTTACTGTATGGATGCTCCAAAGATTAAATTTTTACAGTTTTCTTTTACACCTACCAGTTTTTCTGTCAAATAAAATTATTCTCTACTTAAGTTCATAAACTGCAACTTAAAGAAGGTACTGTATTTTTTTGCTCATTACATAAACATCTTCAGACATTCTGTATGTTGACATGTTGGTGACACCTCATGGCAGAATGCTGAACTGCAACTTGAACTTGCAGTCATGAAAAGTGAGAGGATGGGGCCGTGGCCAATCTAACAGATATTTCAAATCCGAGTGGAAAGGGGAATCCTATGGCTTCCAGACAGAAAGTTAATTCTCTTTCTATGCCCAAGCAAAAGGTGTACATGATGGAAAAATTACATTTACTTTAATGGAGCATGAATTGAGAGAAAGATCAGTGAAACAGAATAGACTAACCAGATATAGACATATTTAGAAATTTATAATGTGACTAAGGCAGCATTTCAAATCATTAGAGATATAATGGATGATTTAAGAAGTGGTAATGTGTTAGCTAGAAAATCATATGGCTAAAACAATAAAAAAGACCTTTTTGTTTCATTTTACAGTCAGGTAAGATCCAAATAGTTTTGAATTAAATCTGAAAAATATATTTAATTATTAGGAGAAAATGTGGGAGAACTCCTGTATAATTGATGAGAGGAGGCGACGTTCCTTAATATGAGTCAAATCTAGGAGCAATAAGGACAAAGATTGATGTGTTTGATGCCTTAAAAATTATAACTGGGGGCTGGGACTGTAGTTCAGTGGTAAAGCGCCTGCCTTGTACATGTGAAGGTATGAAGCACTGGGTTCGATCCTCAGCACCACATAAAAAAATAAATAAAGATATTAAAAAATTTATGACTGGGAGGGCTGGGGTTGTGACTCAATGGTAGAGTGCTCACCTAGCACATGCAAAGCACTGGGTTCGATTCTAGTATCACATAAAAAAGCAAATAAAACAAAGGTATTGTGTCCATCTACAACTAAATTTTTTTTTTAAATAAAAAATTATGACTGGGAAATGAAATTCGCCAAATTATGTTATATGCATGTTTCAATATATCACAATGAGTCCCAACATTATGTACAATTATATTGCACCAATAAAATTTTAAAAGATATTAGCAATGACAAAACCTGCATAGCAAAGACATGACCACCTATTAAAATGACACTGAGGAAGACATCTTCAACAAAATGATGATATACTCTGTATAAATTCTTACCAATATAGAGGCATTAAAAAAGCAACAACCCTATCCAAGATATGTAAGAAATATAAACAGTCATTCACAGTGGGGCACCTCTTAATCTCAGCAACTTGGGAGGCTGAGGCATGAGAATTGCAAGTTCCAGGCCAGCCTGGGGAATATATTAAGACCCTGTCTCAAAATAAAAATTTAGAAAAAGGGTTGAGAATGCATCTCAGTGGTAGGATGCTTCCAGTTCCAATCCTAGGTACCGTAGGGGGTAGGGGAGGGGGTGAAGGGATCACATACACAACAATACATACAGTTAACAGAAAAAAATATAACTTGTTTTTAAACAAAGGACCAGAGGCTTAAGCCTCTCAACTGTTATATTGGCAAAGATCCAATGTTTGCCAATACATACAGTTGGTGAGTCTGTGGAAAAACTTGTATTTTCATACCCCAACATGATATCAGATCTTAATCCTTAGAACCTTTAAATCCTAATTTATAATGATCTTGAAATCGGGAGATTATCTAGGTGGACCCTAAATGCAACTGGCAAGTGTCCTTGTAAGAGAGAAACAGAGGAAGGATTGACACAGATAAAAGAGGGATTAGTAATGGGATTAAGGTGCAGAGACTGGAGTGATACAGCCACAAGTAAAGGAAGGCCAGAAGTCGGTGAAGGCTTGAAGAGGCAAGGAGGCTTATTATCTCCAAAGGAGGTCAGGTTCAAGTATACCAATCAAAAGGTGTATATGACATAAAAAATATTTTTATATTCACTTTATTGGAACATGAATTGAGAGAAAGATAAATGAAACAGAACAGACTACCCAGACATAGACATATTTAGAAATTTATAATGTGACTAAATCTGAGTGGAAAGAGGGCCATCCACAGACCAAAGGAATTATCTCCAGAAGGAGGACAACCCTGCCAACACTTGGATTTTGGCCCTGGAAAACTAATTTTGGACTTGTAGCATCCAAAACTGTGAGAAAATCTTTGTTTATAATGACCCCAAGCTTATGGTAATTTATTACATGAGCCATAGGAAACTAACATAATCATTATGATGAGAAATTTGATAAATCATACCAATTTAACATATACCCTTACACTATGACTCAGAAATATATATCCTAAAGATATGCTGGCACTGACACAAATAGATTTTAGATATTGCACTGGCACTGACACAAATAGATTTAGATATTTTAGATATTGCATTTTAGATTTTAGACTGTTGCACTATTTGAATAGCAAAAGGATGAAAACTTAATTATTTCGCTCTAGCTTCCACATATGAGGCATAAAGAGGAAACAGTATCTTTATTGTTAGAAATGCACATATGTGAAATATGTCGTTTACATAAGATGGATGAAAACGAAGAGCCGAGAAGAAACATTTCCATTTCCTTGAATCAGCCTGAACTCTTGGTTGCCATAGTAACCTGACGTCATCCTAGTGATTGTGATGGCTTTTTATTAGAGACTTCCATGGCCTGTGGTAAGAGCCGGCAGCCTCACCTTCAGGTGTCTGGACTCATCTGAGGGTGTGGGCAGAGTTGTCCCCATTGTCTGAGTCTGAGCCTAGTTCCTCTAATTAGTGTGCTTTCCCAGGTGGTGGCCTAAAGAGCGAAGGTGTTTTAATTTCAGAGAAGACAAGGGGACAAAGAGGAGGCTTGCGCAGAGGCATTTCTAGTGCAGAGGACCAAACTGCGCATTGCAGTTGCCATAGAAACCTGATGTCATTATGGTGACTGCGATGACATTCTAAAGGAAACTGACTTGTTCTGGTTGTAGGGCAGAACTGAGCCTCCAGGTGTTGGATTTGGGGGAGATTGTGGGTGTCATTTGTGGGAGTTGAACCCTCCTGGGATGTGGGAGTGCTCTGCTGATTCCAGATGGAGAGAGATGTGGATTCGCCTGGGCCCAAGGCAGCATGATATCCTGTTCTGGGGTGTCCTGGACCTACTTTCCATGTAAAGGCCAGAGGATAAGACAGGGAATAACCCTCTGTGAGCCCAGCTTGTCCTCTGTAAAATGGGGTAGGAATGCTCACCCACAGGATTTTGGGGACCTTCAATGATAATACCTGCTTTCCTAATAGTGATTCCCATGTCTCTTAGATTGATGAAGAATATGTAGTTGGTTTGATGGTGGTCTTTACAATCTGAGATTGTAATGTGACCATGCATTTTTTCATGGTCACCGCGTTTTTGTCCGTTGGTACTGAACATTGAAGCCAGGAGTGCCTTGCTACTGAGCCACATTCCCCACCCTTTTTGTTTATTTTTATTTTATTTTGAGATAGGGTCTCACTAAGTTGCTTAGGACCAGGCTAAGTTGTTCAGGCTGGCCTGGAACTTGGAATTCACCTGTCTTAGCCTCCCAAATGGACACTGAGACTGACTCAGTAAAGACATTTTTAAAGAAGCCAGGAAATAATCAAGTGTTATTTAAAATGTCAAGCATGAGAACTTAGTATTTTCAAAAATAATGCCATATATTTGCTCTATTATAATAATACCGAGCTATGGTCCTTAAAGTAACCAGGTAGACCTAAATATTATTCTTATTATTTCCCAGGACATAACATCTTAAGTTCTATAGTACCTAGCTTTCATACTAAACCTAATGCCCTGTCCCCAGGCAAGCCAAGCACTTCTGTTGCTATAGATTAGGTTTCATGTCCCAGAAATCTATTTAAATGGAATTATGAATGTGTTTTTTGATTTTTATTTGGCTTCTTAAACTCATCCTGTTTATTTTTAGATTTACCCATATTCTTGTGTTTATTGATGGTTCATTCTTATTTATTTATTTATTTATTTTTGCAGGGCTGAGGATTGAACTCAGGACCTAATACTTATTAGACAAGTGCTCCAACCCTGAGCTATTCTCCCAATATGATTCATTCTTTTTAATTGCCAAATAGTATTCTAGTATTTGGATATACTACAGTCTGTTTTATACATTTACCTGTTGTTGGATATTTTGGTTATTTCTAATTTGGCGCTTTTGTAAATAAAGCCACTGTCAGCACTTTTGAATAAGTAATTTCATGGAAATATGAATTTTACCCCTAGGGCAAATGTTTAGGAGTACATGAATGGATCATATTGTAGATATAAGATTAGCATGGTAAGAAACTGCCAAACTGACTGCCGTGGTTATACCCTTTTGCACTGCCAGCAGCAGTGTATGAGAGGTGTATCCTCTACAATCTTGTCAATGATTGGTATGCTCAGTCTTTTTAATTTTGGCCATCCTCCTGAGAAGTTACTCATATCTCATTGTGGTTTTCTCCTAATTTTGGCTAATGATTAATGATGTTGAGCATTTTTTTTCATACTTGACATTCATATGTTTTCTTTAGCAGAGTTCAAATATTTTGCCTGTCTCTCTTGTTGTGGGATGGAACTGGGAAGAGGGTTGTGCAGCCTTCAGTTGAATGAGTGGGAACATGCAGGTTGTCACCACCAGATCCCATGTTTCATGTGCTTTCCCATCCTCATATGTTCCTCTATGTCCCATGTGCTTTATTTCCCCTTACTCTCCCTTCTAGAGTATAACATCAGAGAAGGGTGGGAATGCTGTACTCCAGAACAAGGGGCTCTTGGAGAAGAACCAAGTTTGCTATGGAATCTGCTGGAGAGGTTACTGGAACAAGAGTGAAGAGGTCATAGGTACACAAAGGTATGTCACTTCCCTTCCACCTAACTTGTGTGTTCAACAGGATAACAATCCCCAACATTCTCAAACATCAGAAATACTCTGAAGTTGGGCTGTAGTTAGAAACTACATTCGCTTGTTAGAAAGCAGTCAGAGGTCTCAGGTGGAGGGAGAAACCAGGGCACTGCCCAATAATTTCATTAACAGGGACACTCCAGATGTTCCAGAACATTTCATGGTAGGCACTAAATTAATGACACTTAAGATGGGCATGGTGATGCATGCATATAATCACAGCTGCTTAGGAGGCTGAGGCAGGGGTATCAAGTTGAAGGCTAAATGGGCACCTTAGTGAGATACTTGCTCAAAATAAAAATAAAGAGTCCTGGGGGTACAGCTAAGTAGTAGTGTCATGGCAGAAGACATGTCTTTGTAGATAGGTCCTAGGAGTTCCCAGAGGAAGGGGAATCTTGAGTCAGGACTAGCAGGGTTCTTGGCTTTCATGACTGAAAAGAATTTTTGCACATGCCAGTCTCCAGAGGGAGAGACAACTACCCATTGGTGTAGGGTGTTAATATTCATATATGGACAGGTCCTAGGGTGTGGACTAGCAGTGGAGCCAGGGTGGAACTACTGATCTTGTGCCAGTTTTCCCTGTACTTGTACATCGCCCACATGTTACAAGGGCATTAGTCAAGGGCACAGGCAAAGGGCATGTCACTCAGAAGTTGCAATTGTTTGTTGTTGTTTTCATCATTTCAGTGGTTTATGGGTACTTCTTTTGAAACGCAGTATCTTTTCTTTTATCCCCAAATTTCTGTCTCAGTAGAGCATTCCTGGGTTCAATCGTATTAACTGTAAAAATAAGTGAATAAATAAATAAAATATCAAAAATTAAAAATAAAGTAAAATAGAAAACAATAAAAAATTTAAAAAACCAATTGTATTTAAATGTCAGCTCTTGAGGTCAGACTTTCTTTAAAGTGTGGCCATTGACTACTTCATTAAGAACATCAAAGATTTCTTGTTAAAATAGCAGATGTTTAGTTCAACCCTAAGTCTGCTGAAGCAAAACCATGGAGATGGAGTGGCAGGTCTACATTATCATCTTTCCTCTAGTTGCTTCTGGTATTTATGCAGGTTTGGAAAGCAATGCTGTGGATTTGCCAAAATGTCTGCTAAACTTTTGAATCATTTAATGTCTAATTCCATTAATAGTTGCTGCTGCTACTCACCTTTAAATATCTGTGTCTTGTCTGTTCATCAAATATGTAGTACTTCCTTACTTTAAACAATAGTTATTCTGTAATTTATATACATGGCTCTAATATAGGTATTGGGGAAACAGGCTCTCTGGAGCTGTCATTTTAGTTTGGGAAAACTGCTAATAGGGAAACAAATCAATAAGGGTAATTTCATACAAGATTTGTGCTTTGAATTAAATAAACACTTAGGTAGAAAAGAACCTGAACAGGGATCATGATAGATGAGGTTCTCAGTGAAGTTCCTTTTCAGAAAGTGGCATTTGAATTGAGTCCTAAATGCCAAGAGGAAGCCAGGTATGGAACAGGCCATTCTGTCCCTGTGTTTTGTGTGGATACCTGTTGATCCAGGATTAGAGTGAAAGCTCAGTGGCTGGATCCTGGTGGACAATGTGAAGACTGGTGAGAGGTGAGGTGGAGAGGGCAGCTGGAGCCACAGGGTTTGGGCTGTGTAAGGAGTTTGGATTTTATTCTGAGTGTGGAGTGAGTATGGACATGACATGATCTGTTTCTTTTTCTCAGGTGAGTCTGGTCTCTCTGTGAATGGATTAGAAAGAGATTAAAAAGCCTGTGGTGACAATCATTTAGAGAATATTGCCCAAGTCCATGAGAGGGATGGGATCTGCTGTAGCAATATGCAGAGGGAGGGATACTCCTGGACAGGGTGTGTCCTGAGGTAGGGCAGGAGGGACCTGCAGTGGCTATGCATGGGGGGTATGGTAGGAATGAGACAGAATCAAAGAACACTAGTCTTATTTGGTCATGTGGAGATATGAATAGTGGTACCTCATCCATGCTTCCTTTCTTCCTTTCTTTCGTACTTGTGATTTAACTGCTTTACCACTGAGTCACAACCCTAATCCTTTATATTTTTATTTTGAGACAGGATTTCCCTAAGTTGCTGAAGCTAACCTTGGCCTTGCAATTGTCCTGCCTTATTCTCATGAGTCACTGGGATTACAGCCACCCCGACTAGCTTGTGATTCTGTTTTCTGAGATCAGTTGCTCCTTGTGCCTGATATTCTGAGAATAGTTAGTTCAGTTATCCAATAGTAGTTGTAGTGCTATTTAGTGATTTAATATTATGTGTCAGTTAACAAATAGATTCACGTAATGGTTGGGGTTGTAGCTCAGTGGTAGCATGTTTGCATAGCGTGTGTGGAGGCAGTGGGTTCAATCCTCAGTACCACGTCAAAATAAATTTTGTTTAAAGAAAGATAGTGTCCATCTACAACTAAAAAATTTGAAAAAAAATCACTTGTAAGTCTATTGCCCTTTATTAAAGAGATTCAAACTCTAAAACCATCAAAACCATAGAAATCTCAACTTGCAAGCATTTATGCAACAGCTCAGGATATTGATCATTTTTTAGCTTGTAACTAGCACACTTCTAAGGGTTTTCAGGTCTTACCTCAAGTAATTCTTAAAGTGACAATCTATGAAGTAAAGACAAATGTTTTCCCCTCATTACAGAAGAGGAACCTGGGGTACAGACCTAAGAGCACAGAGCCAGATGTCGCAAAATCTTTGCAGTAGATTAAAAAAAAATAATAATGGCATCCCAATCCGTTTTCATAAAACAAAAAACAGAAAGTAATGTTTGTTTTCAAACATTTTGTCTTAAATACTTAAGGATAAGTACTACATAATCCCAGGTTTGCAGAGGAGGCATTATAGTGACTACAAGGTTTACTAAAAATATTCAAAGTCATGCAGTTTTGTTTTGTTTTGTTTTTTAGGGATCTCTTATGCAGTTTTTAAGTAGCAGTTAGAGCAAAATCCTAACCAGCACACTCAGGAAGAAGAAACACACCACAGTTGAACTCTGTCATCCTATTTTGGGTAATATTGGGTCAGGAATGTATGTCTTTGGGAGGACGTGATGCTTGGGTAGCTATTGTGCCTTAAAGCAGATGGTGTGTTTGAGAAAATAAAAAGATAATAATTGTAAAAAAAAGGATAATAAATATTTTTAAAAGTAACACTGCTCACAGGTATGCATTAAACAACTGACTGTTCAGTAATTCTTTGGACCTCCAAAGTGAATTATTTCCCCTTTATGAACTCAGAGTGATAATTTTAAGATGGGAATCACATAGTTTTGCTCTCTATACTTCCATGGTTGGGAGGCAGGGATGGCCTTACCCTCAGTGATGGATGAGGCAGATAAGGTATATGGTGTCTTACGCAAGGTCACTTAGAGTTTGTAGGTTGGACTGGCACTGTGGTCCAGGTATATCTGTTTTTTCTTACGTGTATATATCTGTTGAATATGCCATTAGCATTGTTCCTGTGTATGATAAATCACTTGTTAAGGGCTTGGAGGGTACATGTTCCTCTGATCTCAACCTGCAGGTAATACAAGAGGACCCTAAGTTCTTTAAATAAGGAAAACGTGTGTTGTTTTTCCTTTTCTTCCCCATACTCTATTGAGAGGATAGGAGAAAAATTCCTAAAATCATAGCATGTAGACTTTTTTTTTTTTGTATTTAACTCAGGGACACTATTTAACACACTGAGCCACATCCCCAGCCCTATTTTGTATTTTATTTAGAGACAGGGTCTCACTGAGTTGCTTAATGTCTCAGTTTTTCTGAGGCTGTCTTTGAAATTGCGATCCTCCTGCCTCAGCCACCCGAGCTGCTGGGATTACAGGTGGGCACCACTACGCCCAGTGCCTGTGATCTTTTGTGTCTGGCTTTATTCATTCTTTATATTGTGTGTGATATTTACATTATTCTGAGAGAGGTGGGGGAAAAAACCAAAAGTGTATTTTTCCTGCTCTCATGTTCAACACAGCATCTATGAGCACCAAGTTATGTGGGGATTTCTCCCAACCAATATTTAATCAATTTTGTATCAGATTTTGTAGTAGACACCAGCCAGGTGTTTGCTAATTCTTTTCAATTCTCACACTGTTTACCTTGATATAGCATTAGATCCCACTGGTTGGTGGCTCAGGCCCACCTGTCTACACCCTCCTCACTTCAGATGCCAATTGTAAGCACAGGTCACACCAATGAAATATAAATTGGGGTTTCAATAATCTTCCTTGTGTTTGAATAATTTTCTGGAGAAATTCACAGAACACTGAGAAACAATTCACTGATGTTTACCAATTCATTGTAAAGAACATTTCAAAGGTTATGGGAGAACAGCCAAATT
Organism: Callospermophilus lateralis; assembly: GCF_048772815.1. Taxonomy (NCBI): domain Eukaryota; kingdom Metazoa; phylum Chordata; class Mammalia; order Rodentia; family Sciuridae; genus Callospermophilus; species Callospermophilus lateralis. The sequence continues at coordinate 82,573,822 of NC_135325.1, read as the reverse complement.
GAAGAGATGCACAGAACAAGGCATATGGAAAGGGGCACAGTATTTCCATACCCTACCCAGATGGACCAGCCTCCAGAAACTTTCATGTATTTTGCAACCAAGAAGCCCATCAGAACTCTGTTGTGATCTGGGGGTATTTGGAAGACATCGTTGCATAGGCATGACTGAGTACATTATTGTCTATTGATGATCAACTTAACTTTTGGCGCTTTTCCCCTGCACAAGGGTTGGGGGAGGGGCTAAAATTCCTAACCCTTCTAATCATGCTTTGTTCTTTCTGGATGACTAGCTGCTCTAGTTTGGATCTTAAATGCCAACCAAATGCCCATATGTTGAAGTCTTTGTCTTTAGAGTGGCACTACTGTGAGGAGGTAGGCCCTAGAGGAGGTGGAGTCTTATGGTCCTTAGGTCAATGGGGCATGCTTTTGAAAGGGATTATAGGGCCAGAGACTCTTCTTCTTTCTCTTTTCTCTCTGGCTTATGATGTAAGCAGTTTTATCCTGTCACAGGTTCCCACCATAAGTGTTGCCTTACCATAGGACCAAGGCCATCAACTGGATCCTTGAAAACTGTGAGTCAAATAAACCATTTCTCCTTAAAAGTTAATTATCTCAGATTTTTTGTTATAGTGATGGAAATCTGACTACCTGAAGCCATCTATGGGCTCTCAGCCACCAATCATATCATTAGCACACAAAAGAATTATTTCTCAATATTTCAAGAGATTTGGGAGCTTTTTGTCAGGATTTGGGTGTTCTTCAACTTTTGACTTGTTATGAATTTTGGTCCTGTGGACATTCTTGTTTGTATTGATTGGGTTCAGGAATCACTAAGCCCAAAATAATGCTCATTGGCAAACAGATTATTTTAACCTGAAGGAATGTGAGAATGATAGAAGCAGAAAGCTGTCAGTTCCTTCTGCCTTTCTCCCCTGAAGCAGGTAATAAAACCCTCAGGTGAGATGTACCCTCTCTATTCCCAGAGGACAGTAGCATCTTTATTTGTGAAGGTGAAGGGCCTCAGAGGAAAGTCTGACCAGTGGTGCCTTGCTCAGTTTACTTCACGTTAGATCATTTCCTCTATCACATTTCTCCACAGTTGTCTACTCTTCATCAAACCTCTCATAAAAGTATCAGGTTTAACCCTTTATCTGAGTCTCCATTTCTTTATGAAGGTTCCCATTTCATCTAAAACATATATTTAATACTTGTGAATGTTTTTCTCTTGATAATCCGTCATTTGTTATCTTCTGTTTGAGGGATCTCAGCCATGAACCCAAGATGGGTAGAGGAAAAGTTACATTTTCCTTTCATATAGTATATGTTTCAGTGGACATGTATTTCATTTCTCTTGAGCATGTACCTGAGTGGCATTTCTGTGTATGTGTACATTTAGCTCAGAGGACACCACCAAGCAATTGATCAAGGTGATTATTCCAGTCTTTAATCTATTCAAATCTATATTCCAGTCTATATTTCAGCCATGTGTAGAGTTCTGCTTGTTTCACTGCTCTACAAATCATTGATATTTTCCATCTACTCCATTATTTTCCTAGTGAACTTATGGTGGTATCTCAATGTGCTTTTAGTTTTAATTTGTGTTTATTCTCTCTCTGATGAATTAAGTATCTATTTATTCATTTGTTTTTTATTTATTTTTTTGTACTAGAGATTGAACCAAGAGGCACTTAACCATTGAGCTTCATCCCCAGCCCTTTTTAATTTTTTTATTTTTTATTTTGAGACAGGGTCTCACTAAGTTGCTTAGTACCTCACTAAGTTGCTGAGGCTGGCTTTGAACTTGTGATCCTTTCTTATTCTAAGTGTCTCTTAATCCAAATAAGGTCCATGCTTTTTTATTTAACCTTCCAATTTATTTGCTGAGAATATTCTTATCTTGTGGAGTTTCAATTCTGGATTTTGCTGATTGATTCTGTATTGGGTTGTTATATCCCTCTGTCTCCTTCTGTTTTACCTAAATTGATATGTAGGTTTAAGACCTTTTTAGACTCAAGTGTTTGCACAGGGGACCTCAGATGTAGGGGTGTGTATTCTTGTAGGATTATATCAGGAGCCACACTGTGTCTCTCCTGTGTATTGAGATTGGTTATAGGGTTCAGGAGTGGGCAGCTTCATCGATCCGTTATAAAATTTGTCATCTTTCTTTCATATCAAGGTTCCCCCTGGTCTCTGATGATCGTTACCTTGATCTGAATTTCATTAAATTTTGTGAAAATGATGATGTTCTAATTCTGATTTCTTCTGCAAACATTTTCTGGAATCTTCTATAAAAATTTTTTTTCCTTCATCAAATATTTGGTTCCACTGGGGTAGGGGATGAAGAGGAATGATAAGATGAGTTCTTTGTTTTTGTAGTATTTCCACTTTTCAAAACAATGAGTTGTGCAATCAGGGAGAATGCAAATCAAAACTACACTGAAATTTCATTTCACCCCAGTCAAAATAGCAATGATGAACAACAGAAATACTGATAATTGTTGGTGATAATTTGGGGGAAATGGTAGACTACTACATCATTGGTATGGCTATAAATTAGTACAACAACTTTGGAAAGCAGCACAGAGATTGTTCAAAACATTAGGAATGGAAACACCATATGACCCAGTTATCTAAATTTTTTGTTATTTATTCAATATTTAAAATCAACATACTGTAGTTGACACATGCATATCAACATTTATAACTGCACAATCCACCATAGCCAAGTTAAAGAACAGACTAGGTGCCTGCCCATCAATAGGCAAATGGATCAAGAAAATGTGAGATTGATCTATCTATCTGTCTGTCTATCTATCTATCTATCTATCTATCTGTATGTATGTATGTATGTGTGTATACACACACACACACACACACACACACAATGGAATTATGCTCAGCCATAAGGAAGAATGAAATTATGTCATTTGTTGGTAAATTATTTTATCTCCCTGCATTCCAGGATCTGGTGTTTTAAAAGGGTCACAAAAGTAATCCCTTCAGGGTAACTGGGGTTCTTCTTATGGATATTATTTCAGGTCTGCATTTCTTTTGCAGATAAAAAGTAGTTTGCTGAGGAATGTGACATATCACTTAAACCAGGCAGGGCTGCTGGTAAATTGCTTCTTGGAAAAAAAGCACGTGGAAGTCAGCACATGGACCTATTTTATAGAATTATTTTCTTAACCTTGTTTTTACCACTCACATCTTTCTGTCCCCTATCACCAAGAGGCTTGATGGGAGAAGGCCTGGCCTGTGGGATCCCTGTTTCTCTTTACACTGTCAGCAGTCATGTAAGTCATTCTTGTTATGCAGCAGGAGTAGGTGTGTATTGAGGCTAGTTGTATTTTATCGTGGATGTTCCTCCACTTGGAGAAAATATCAGGAATGCAGTATAAGAATTCCTGAGAATAAACTGTTGTATGGTTAGATTGACTAGGTTTTTCCCTAATAAATGTCTATATTATTGTAGATATGCCTCCCTGCAATAACTCAAATGGCATTTTTGGTGTTCCTAGATCATTTAGTCCCATGACTATGGACAGCCTCTTGAGTTTTCTGCCACAGATGGCCAATTGCATAGGACGGTATGTGAGTTTTGCATGTTCCCCTCTGAAGGCTAGCTCAACTTCAAGAGCCCTAGGAGACATCTGTCCCTGGGTTTCTATGGACAAGTGATACTCTCCTAAGGTCATTTTTAAAGACAACACAATTCCTGATAGCAAAATATGCTTTATTCCAACAACCTGGCCAGAGCTTTCCCAAACCTGCAATCCCCACTTCTGTTATCTAATTAGAATTGTTTCTAGTGTATCCTGAAGGTTGAAGATGTTTTGATTTCAGAGAAAGCCCTAGGGACCGAAGGGAAAAAAATGCTTGAAAGGCATTTCCAGAGTATAGGAACAACCTGCACATTATGGTAGCCATAGAAATATGATGTCATCATGTTGACAGTGATAACATTAAACTGTTGTCTCCTTTGAAAAGGAGACAAACTTGCTCTGGTTGGAGAGCAGGGCTGTGCCTCCAGTTTTCTGAACTCAGCATAGGGTGTGAGTGTCCTGTGGTGGGGACTGAGCCTCACTGGGTTGTGGGGAGAGGAAGGGATCCCAGAACTGAGTTGCTTTGTTCCTACTCTGGGGCTTGGTGTCTCCACTGACTGGAGAGGAAGAGAGATGTGGGACCCTCCTGGCCTCAGGCAGCATGATGTCCTGCCCCAAGGTGTCCTGGACCTACTTTCTATGTAAAGAAGTGCTGGAGGATGAGACCGGGAAGAGTCCTCTGTGACCCAGCTTCTCCTCTGTAAAATGGGGGTAGAAATGCTCACCCAGGGGATTACTGGTACTTTCAGTGATAAAACACAGTGCAAGCCCATATCCCTGTAGTATTGTGGGATCATAAATGCCCGTATGAATTTAGGCCACTTCTTATTCCTTTTCAATTTTATTTTTACAGGATGATAGACAAGAAACAGAGAAGAAACAGGCCATGGTGAGAAGTCCATTGCACTTTCTGGTTGTTACAACTACTATCCAATTGTATAAGTGCTATTTGTCACTGACCAGTGCTAGCATGGTTCATGGCAAATATTTATCCCATAAAGCATAGTAATTACTGAATTCTTTCTTCTCCTGGGCAGCTCTTCATCTAGTGACTGAGCTCATATCAAGTGTCTAAAGAAGACAGTTTCTGAGGATGGGGTCATGATGGTTGCTGAAGCTTCTACTCCAGAGCTGAAGGGCAGCAGTATTCAGCAGACCACTGACACTTCCATACTGGTAAGATATAATGCCTGGCTCAAATGAGTTCATAGATCTGTACAAGGGTATATGGTGGAGTAGCACACATGAGGTTCACAAAATAGTCTGAAAGTAGAAAAACTACTTTGATCTCATCCTTTAAGAGGATTAGCAGGTGGATTTTTCTTCCATCGCCAGTTCTGTGCTTTGAGTAGCATTTGAGGCCCATCTAGAAAGTTATTCTTAGTTTGAAAGCAATGATATGTCCTGCTTAAGGAAGAAGGTTTATATTATCATGAACTTGCAGTACATATACATATATTTTCTTATATAGATTATAATAAGCAGTGGTTCCCATATATCTCTTAGATGGACACAATGCCTTTACTTTATTTATTTTTAGTGATGCTGAGGATCAAACCCTGTCCCTTTCTTAATGTCTTCTCTCCATTGTCAACTCTATTTTCAAGATTATATATTTTGTCTTCATTACCTGAGGTTCTTTCTTCCAAGTAGTTTAGTCTGTTGGTGATGCTTTCTATTGAATTTTTAATTTGGTTTATTGTTTCCTTCTATTTGAGGACTTTTTGCTTGTCTTTTTTTAAATAGAATCTCTTCCTCTTTATCGAAGTCTTTCACTTTCTGTAATTTCTCTCTGAATTCATTCCTTTACTTCACAGATCAATTTAATTATGCACATTCTAAATCCTTCACTGACATTTCTTTCACTGTGATGTTGATGTATCTTGGTTTGTTTGGGGTGATTTGTTCCCTTGATTTTTCATGTAGTTTGTGTGATTACCTATCTTACACTATGAATCTGAGGCACTAGAGTTTCTACCCCATGTACTTATAGTGTCCCTGAAGGTTTCCAGTACCTCACTGTTTAGGGGGAGACAAATGATAACAACCAATGCAAACAATATACAGCATTAAAACAAATATTTCCTACTATGATGTCTACAAAGTTAATTATCACAATAAACAAAATAATATGATTAGTTATTGCCTATAATAAAACAGCAAGTTTGCAAAAGGGTTTACAATTTCAAATGGTGGACAGGGAGAGAACAGAAATTATATAGGATGTGATTATTATGAGGGAGGAGGAGAGAAGACAGAAGTAAAAGATTAAAGGAAGAGCACAAGAAAGAATAATAGAAATTGGCTATTAGCAGAAGAAAAAAGGAGAATCAAGGGAAATAGCTATATTGCCTGAATAAATTTTTCCCACCCCCCCAAATTGATATGTTGAAACCCTAATGCCCACTCTGATATTATTTGGAAGTTTTACCTTTAAGAGGCGATTAAGTTTAGATGAGGTCATGAGGGTAGCTTTATCAGAACAGAGATGTGAATTATCTCTCACTCTCAGCCACTTGTGGAGGCTACAAGAAAACAGTATATGCAAACTGGGAAGAGGGCTTTTACTAGATAAAGATACTGCCTGCATCTTGGTCTCAAACTATCCAGCCTCCAGAACTGTTAGAAATAAATGTTTGTTCTTTAAAGCAACCAGTTATGGCAATCTGTGTTAGCAGCCCTGAGTAAGCCAAGGGACAGTAACAATATTAGTATTTTTCCCTGTTGTAAAGTCAACATGGGGCTTTGATAATGATAAAACCAAACCATAGCAATGACTTGGGCGTTAGATTTTTCTTTTGTGTGTGTGTGTGTGTGTGTGTGTATATATATATATATATATATATATATATATATATATATATATATATATATATTTTCTTTTGTATATATTTTTAAATTTTTTGAACCCACATATTTAACACCTAAAATAGGAAAGTATGTAAATAGTAAGTAAACAGTAATCACATGAATATTTTTATTTCAGTAATTTAAAAAGAGGTATTTCATGTAACAATAATCTTTCGATATAATTTCTTCCATACTATTCACTAAAAATGTAAAATTGTATCCTAATTACCAAAGATTTTAATAAATAGATCAATTTATATCAATTTAAGTGGTCTTGGTCTCCAACAAACTTTTAATAGCTATTACAGACTGCTTGTTTCAGATTTTGAGGGGGTTTGGAATTCACAAAAATATAATTTACAGCTTGAGTTTAAACCATCATACATGTCTTGTATTTGAAAACAATATTATCTTTCTATTCAGTTTTCTGTAATTCCAGGAAAAGCAACAATGTGGGGATTTCTGCTCAGAGTTTATTCACAACTTGTCTATTAACATTAGTTCCTTCAGTTTTGCACCTTTTAAAAATTGATAGAAAATGCATATAACACAAAATTCAACATTGTAATTTACTTAGAGTGTACAAATAAGTGATTTTTTTAGCATGTTCCCTATTTTGTACAACTATTGCCACCGTCTAAATTTATTAGGGTGTATTATGGCCCAGGATGTGTTCTGTCTCAGCGCATAATCTATGTGAGTTTGGGAAGAATGTGTATTCTGCTATTTTGGATAAACTATAAATGTTCCTCAGTTTATGATGGGGTTATGTTCTAAAAATCCCTTCATAACTTGAAAATATCAGAAGTCAGAGATGTGTTTAATATAGCTAAATTATTGAACATCATAACTGTGTCTAGCTATCTTTTTTTTTAATAATAGAGATTGGAACCAGGGGCACTTAACCACTGAGCTACTCCAGCCACCTTTATTTTTTTTAAATTTTGAGCCAGGGTCTCACTGAGTTGCATAGGGCTTTGCTAAGTTGCTGAAGCTGGTCTCAAGTTGCAATTCTCCTGCCACAGCCTCCCTAGTCACTGGGCTTACAGGCATGCACCCCAGGCCTGGCTTTGTCTAGCTATCTTAAATGTATGAAATACACTTATATTAGCCTATGGTTCAGCAAAACCATCTAATACAAAACTGCTTTTATAATAAGATACTGAATATCTCATTTAATTTATTGAAAACTGTATTGGAGGTATTATTAAAAAAACAGAACAATTGTATGGGTATGCTTTTGGGGCATCAAATAGTCAATTCAGAGGTCAAACTGTTAAGTGGAGGAACCATCTGTATTCTACAGAGAGATTTCAATGATATCTAATCAACTGATGATGCTGTTGACTTCTACTGTGTCCTTACTGATGTTCTACCTGTGAGATCTGTCCATTTCTGATAAATAGGGTAATGTCTCCTAGTATTGATTCATGTGTTTTCCTTGCAATTACATCTGTAATTCCCTCACATATTTTGACACTTTTCTTATTAGTCATGTAAGCAGTAAGGGTATTTATGCCTTTTTTGGAGAACTGACCCATATATCACCATCTAATGCCTCTTTTTATCCATTATAACTTCCTTGCTCTAAAGTCTAATCTGTCTTAAATTAACATATCTTCTAATGCTTTCTTTTGATTATAGTTAGCATAATATATATTTTCCCATTCCTTTTAATCTATTGTGTTTTTATATTTAAAGTTGGTTTCGTGTAAATAGTAATTTATGGAATCTGGACATTTGATCCGTTCTTGTAATTTCTTTTACTTGATATATGTAAACCATTGATGCTTAAAGTGATTATGGATATAGTTGAGTGAATATCTGCCATGTGTGCTACTCTTTTATTTGTTACTCTTGTTCTTTGTTCCTATTTTTTTCTTCTACTCATTTTTTCCTATTTGGAGTTAGTTGACCATTTCTGATTCCATTTTCTCTCTTCTTAGCATTCCGGGTATTTTTTAAAAATTTTTTAGTTGTAGATAGACACAATACCTTTATCTTATTTATTTGTTTTTTAAAATATGATGCTGAGGATCTAATCCAGTGCCTCACACATGCAAGGCAAATGCTCTACCATCTGATACAACCCCAGTCCCTCCAGGTATTTTTTGAAATTTTTGTAGTGCTTGCTCAAGAGAACTTGCAATATACCTTTGCAACTAATGCAAGTCCATTGTCAAATGACAAAATACCACCTTAATTGTAGTGAAATTACCTTATAAAGCAAAGTAATTACAATTCCTCTTTCCTGTCCCTCATGTCATTTATTTCACTTATACATAAGTATATGTGTGTGTGTGTGTGTGTGTGTGTGTGTGTGTGTGTGTTAGTATACATGCAAACATAAAGAAATCATTGTGGCTATTGTTTTGAACAAGTTTTTAAAGATTAATTAAGAATAAGAAAATTAAGCATTTTATTTTCCTTCACAAACTCCTCATCTAATATTATTTCTTTATGTAAATCCAAGTTTCTGACCTAAAGAATTTTTTTCTAAAGAAAATTAATATAAGGTAAGTCTTCTGGTAGTAGATTCCTTAAAATTTTGTTGTCTGAGACAGTCTTCATGCTGCCTTTACTTTTGAGGGTTAATTTCACAGGGTACAGGATTCTTTATTGGTGGCTTTTATCCTAAACATTTAAGCATTCCACTCTATTCTCTTATGTTTTGCATGGCATTTTGAAGAGAAGTCAGATGTAATTCTTATCTTTCCTCCACTACTGCAGGATTATAACCTCTGTATATGTGTGTGTGTGTGTGTGTGTGTGCTGGGCATTGAATCCAGAGGTGCTTTACTACCACTGAACTACATCCCCAGCTATGTCTTGTGAAAGGGTCTTCCTAAGTTGCTGAGGCTGGGCTCAAACTTGTCATCCTCCTGCCTCAGCCTCTGGAGTCACTGAGATTATTGGTATAAACTGCCATACCTGTCTGGATTATATCACAATTTTATGTTTTATCTTTTCTTTAGTTTTCTACATTTTGAATATGAACTTCCAATACTGCATTTAGTAGAAGTGGCAAAAATAGATATTGTTGTCTTGTTCCTGATGGAACAATGCTTGAGAATTGACACTATAAATGAGAACCCATAGAATAGTGATAGCTATACAGTAATGATTCAATAATTAGGAGCTGTTTTTATGAATACTTTAAAATTTATATAGATTGCATAATTTCATAGTTTCACATGTTGTTTTTAAAAGTTTAATAGTCTTACAATGACTTCTATCCAGCTGATGCTGTGTATGTGTTGGTGTGTGTGTGTGTTGTATTGGGGATTAAATCTAGAGCCTTGCATATGAAGCTCTCTACCGCTGAGCTACATTCTCAGCCCTTGTAAAATTTTTATTTTGAGACAAAGTCTCCTCTTGTTATGTTGCCCAGGTTTGCCTCAGACTTAGCAACCTCTTGCTCAGTCTCCCTGAGGAGCTGGGATTACAAGAGTGTGCCACAGCACCCAGCTCTAAGTATCTTGACATATCCCAAAAGTACTTGGAGTAACTGATCTGATAAAACAGCATTACCATTTCTCCACATGGTCAAACAATCTACTGAGGGGTGATCCTTGATTCTCTAGTATATAATGTTGAAATCCTACATTTGTCAAGGACTGATAAATGTCTTGGATGATTTGTTCCCTATTACAGCAGTTATGCCCAAAAAATTCACATGTATGTTAAAATAGTTCCATCTTTTATTGACCTCCAAATCTACATCATATTGATTTATCTCTTTCCTCCTCAGTGTTATTTGAGATGTCCATACTGTAGCAGGGTCCTCCAGACAACAGGGTGGAAAACCCTCCATTACCACACCCCTGTACAGGCTTCCTTGACCTTCTCCCACCTGTTCTCAGTCATCCCCTCTCCAGGACACTGTGGAAACAACTGATCATGCCCCACTGTGTACCCCATCCTCTCTATCATCTTCTGCCTTCCTGGCTCTGTCTATGCCTGCTCCTGCAGGGAGGGTGCCCCAGGGCTTCCTTGCTGTTTCATTGTATGAATGCCCCAGAGCATAAGTATTTGCAGTTTTCTTTACGTTTACCAGTTTTTCTATCAAATAAAATTATTATGTATGTAAGTTCATAAAGTGCATTTTAAAGGAGGTACTGTAGTTTTTTCTCATTGCCTCCACATCTTTGTAGACTTTCTATAATGATGGCATGTTGGTGCCATCTCGTGACAGAATGCTGAATTGCAACTTGAACATGCAGACATGAAAAGTGAGAGGGCAGGGCTGTGGCCAACCTAACAGATTTTTCAAATCCGAGTAGAAAGAGGGCCATCCACAGACCAAAGGAATCCTATGGCCTCCAGACAGAAAGCCCAGTCTCCTTCTATGCTAATGAGAAAGCTGTACATGAAGGGAAAATATTATTTTGACATTTACTTCATCATCGGCCTGTGAACTGACAGAAGGATTAATGAAACAGAATGCCCAGACATAGACATATTTATAATATGACTAAGGCAGCATTTCAAATCGGAAAGGAGATATTATGGATGATTTTGTAAGTGGCATTGTGATAGCTAGAAAATCATTTAATTAAAAAATAAAAAGGGATAGGGATCCTTTTCTCCATCTTACAGCAGGATAAAACCAAATTGTTCTAAATTAAATGTTAAAAACAAATCTTTAAAGTTTTAGAAGAAACAATGGATGAATTCCAAAGATTGACTTGTTTGATGACATAAAAATTATGACTAGATAATTAAATCAACCAAATTAAGCTATATTCATGTATGAATGTATCATGATACATCCCAACATTGTGTATAATTATAATGCACCAATAAAAATTAATAAAAAATTAACAATGACAAAACTTGCATGGCAAAAACATGTTAGATGATTGCAGTGACACTGGGGAAGACATCTTCAACAAAGCATTGATATCTTTGTCTAAATTCTTACCAATATAGAAGCATTAAAAAAAAAACCCTATCAAAGGTATGTAAGAAACATAAACAGCCAGGCACAGTGGGACACTTCTGTAATACCAGAAACTCGGGAGGCTGGGGCAGGGGAATTGCAAGTTCCAGTTTGGGGATATAACTCAGGTAGAATGCTTCTGGGTTCAATCCCCAGTATCACAGGGGGAAAATACACACACACACACACACACACATTTATATACATACACACATATACATAAATACATTTAACAGAAAAAAAATGTAACTTGTTTTTAAACATACAGATCCAAGTTCAAGACCAGCCTGGATAATTTAGTGAGGCCTCAAACAACTTAGCAAGACTCTGCCTTAAAATAAAATATAAAAATGGCTGTCTCTGCATTCAATCCCCACTACCCACCCCATCCCAAATAAGGGTATAAATTGGGCATTTTCTTTCAACTATGCTGAGCTCTGCTGACTTGGTGGATGATGATCTATTGAGGGGCAAATGGGCATTTCTTAACTGTTTCAGTGTGACTGTTCTTTGTGCTGACATTTGTCTGAGAATATTTTTACTTCCTCCCTGATCTCTGGAGTTCTCATAAAGGCTTCTACAACTATGTATTGTTGTAGAGTCTGTGTCTATGAGACTTCCTATTTTGGCTCTTGCTCCAGGGGAAATCCCTCATTTCATTGGAGTCTAGGATGTATGTGAGCTGTCAATTACTCAACCAGCCCCTTTTGGTGGTGAGCTTTCTTAATTTTAGGCTTCTTTTGTAATGAAACCTTCTTTTAGTAGTAGCCCTGTGTTTTTGCCTTTTTGTGTTTTTGCATCGTATCCTTGGAATAGGAGAGATTTGCTGATTTCAAGAATATATTCCTGGTGCTGGGGTTGTGGCTCAGTGGTAGAGTGCTCACCTAGCATGCATGAGGCACTGAGTTCAATCCTAGCACTACATAAAAATAAAATAAAGGTATTGTGTCCACCTACAACTAAAATATAAATATTAAAAAAGAATATATTCCTGTGTAAATTTACTAGATAATATCAAATGCCAACTACAAAAGTTGTAAACTGTTACATGGACCTCAGCTCTTATTATATATGCCAGGTTGAAAATTTCCAAATTGTTCTTCTATATTTCTGGGGTTTTTTTGTTTGTTTTTTACAATGCTGGTTCTTATGAAAACCTCAAATTTTACTCATGATCAGGGTCCTAGGATTGCTTGTTGCTCCTGTAGTGCTCATTGTTCTCATTCTTGTCAGTGCTTGGAATCAGTAAGTATCTATTATGTTTTTAAGAGAGTGAACATTATCTGTCTCCATCCTGGGCTGCTTCACCATCCCCTTATAGCTAATCTTTTTTTTTTTTCAGTTTTGGTTTCAACTGTCCAATTTTTAATAAGATAATCAAACATGGTATGTATTTGCCCACCAGTAAAAGGTAGCATGTTCTACACCAGCATTGTCCAATGTAAATTCCTTCAGAAATGAAAGTGTTCTCTGTCTGAACATTCTCTATCCAAAGTGTGCAAGGTGATTGTCACTGGCTACCTGTGACTGTTGAGCCCATGGCAAGTGTGACTGAGGAAGTGAGTTATAATTTAATTCAAATTTGAAGTATGAACTTCCACGTTTATATTATGGCTTCTTTTTAAAACAATTTTAAGCTTTTTTAGTTGTATATGGAAACAGCACTTTTTAAATTTTTTATGTGGTGCTGAGGACGAACCTAGTGCCTCATGCTTCCTAGGCAAGCGCTCTACCACTGAGCTACAACCTCAGCCCGATTATGGCTTCTTATTGGACAGCTGCAGCTAATACTTTTTTCTGGATCTTCTTTTTTTTTTAACCTAACAATGAATCCCGAAGATCACTCCATAGCAGCAAGAGAGGGATTCTGCATTGTTTTTTATACCTGCATAGTCCTCAGTTTTATAGTAGATTATTTCACCAGCCTCCTGTTTGTGAATATCTGTTATGTTTCTAAACTTGTGCTGTTATGAATTCTCCCTTATCTTTTTGCATTGTATCTTTGACATAGATTCTTAGAAGGCACATTGCTGTTTCCAGGAGTGTCTGCCTTTGTAATATTGCTAGATAGCATCAGATACACTCCATGAAGGTTGTGCCATTTGATATTAGCTCCTGTAGGACATGAGAATGCCTACTTTCTCACAACTATCCAAGGGGAACCGAGGGAGGTGAACATCATGTGAGAAGTCTGTGAAAATCATTTCACTAAATCAGAGAAATTAGATATTTGGACAGGGTTCCCAGGCCTGTGCTTGTCTTTTTTTCATTTTCATTTGTTCTACTTAGTTATACATGACAATAGAATGAATTTTGAATGCATCATACATAAGTGTTGTACTTGTCTTTGAAAATTTGGTCTCTCCTCTTTTTTGTCTCTGTGGCTCTGGGTCCATGTTCCCAACTGGGGGAGGAGGTCTTAATGAAACAGAAAATCTATATCACCACAGGATAGTAATTAGGAAGGGCCTCCCTGCTAGGGAAAATATGGGCACAAAACTAGTTTGGCAATTCACCAACCCTGCCCTAGCACAGGGCTAAAGGAAGACTCTGTAGTTCCCTGCTCATGAGAAGAATCAACACTGAAGCCATATGAGGATTTCATCTTCCTTCACTCCATATCTGTGAGTGAGGAGAAGGTAGCCTATTAGCACTAGGTACATCAGTTTCCCAAGTTTCATCCTCTCCCCACACAACTGTACCATGTCTTGTTCAGATGCTGAGTTTCCAAGATTCAGGGTGACTGTTGGACTCTTGTTGCCTGAAATGCAGTCCATTAAGATAATACAACATAGCAGACCCTTTAACATCCATGTTGCTTCCTTTGGAGATATCCTGTTGTACAGGTCTAGAGAAAGAGAGAGGAGTGTGGGATGTGCATGTAGAACTGGCCTGGCAGTGCCCAGCACAAGCTAGACCCCAGTATATATTTCAAAAATTTGTTACATAGGGCTGGGGTCGTGGCACAGTGGTAGAGCACTTGCCTAGCATGTGTGAGGCATTGGGTCCAATCCTCAGCACCACATAAAAATAAATAAAATAAAGTTATTATGTCTAATGCAACTAAAATTATTATTTTTTAATTTATTACATGTAGGCATAGGAGTAAGCAGAGAATGAAACTATGCATGTGTTCTTTCAGCTTTATACACATGGAAAGTTTTCAGTGAGAACTGAGTTCACACACTTTGTTGTTTCATAATCTGCTTTGACTGTTCATAGAAATGATACCTTTCCTTGAGGTAGAAATGACCTGGAAAAGATGGAGAATGATGCCACCTGGTGATGGGAGTCTGAATTGTAGGAATGGAAGTGTCCAGCAAGAGGCCTGGACACAGGTATGGGATTTGTGGGCTGTGAGGAAGCTGCCTGGATTTATTTGTACATGCCAGTTTTCTGGACTTTTCCACACATTGGAGGTGATCCTACTATCTTTATTCCCACCCTGGGATCTTTTACCATGGTATTAAAAGTCTAGCCTCTGTGTGGACTGAATAGAAAACTGCTTGAATTTATGTGAGAATATTATTATAAAGAAGGTTGAGACATAGAAACATAGGGACACCCACATATACAGAAACACTGTCAAATTGATTTGATCTGCTTCTTTTTAACACATAAAACAGTATACTATGACCATGTTTCCAAAGCAGTGATTATGTGGGCATCATATGTATAATTAGTTCACAATCATTTTCTTTTGAACATTTTAAACAATAAGGTTCTCATATTTAAAATACTATAGTTTACACATTTTTAAAAATGTGCTTAATTTTATTAAATTATTATTTTTGTGCAATTTGCCCATGTATATGGTTATGATTCTTAGTCTATTAATGTGTTTATGAATTTCCTTATTTATAAAACTTTATCTCAATCACTTTGCCACACGACCAGTTAATTTATTTTGTTATTTAAGACATGTAAAACAAAGCTGGGGATGTAGTTCAATGGTAGAGCAACTGCCAAGGATCTGTGAGACTCTGGTTTCAATCCCACATACACATATGTAGGCATGCACATGCCCAAGACATATCAAACATAATTGAAATGTATATTAGTAATTAAAATTATTTTGTCTCCTCTTTCTTTCCCTATAATTTTCTCATCCTTTAATGCAAAGAGAGTTTCCATTGATTAGTTCTTACTTGTTCTCTAGACTTTCTCTCTCTATGTAATACTATAACTTGTATTTAATCATCTATACATATCCATTAGCCTAGGTTGATAGATGTAATTTTTTCTATAGTGGGACCATATTTGACCTTATATTTTGTGACTTGCCTGATTGACTAAGTATGTTTATTTTTGGTGTTTTTCCAAGTATTTGTTTAGGATTTGATTTTGCTTTTAATGTGTATTATTTCTTGATATAATTAACATATGTCAGTTGTTTAAGAATATTCCACACATCAGGGCTGGGGTTGTGGCTCACTGGTAGAGTACTTGCCTGGCATGTGTGAGGCACTGGTTTGATTCTCAGCACCACATAAAAATAAGTAAATAAAAATGAAAGTAAACAAATGTGTGTGTGTATGTGTGTGTGTGTGTGTGTGGAGGGGGGAATTTTATGCATCATGGGTTACAAACTCATGATTGAGTATAGATTAGAAATAGTTTCTCCCATTTGCATACTCTGTTTTGTACTTTACCTACGTGAATAGAATTATACATTTTATAATTATAGTTATTATTTAAAAATAATTATTATTTAAAAATCACATTCTCTTCAAGAAAACAACCAAATTCCAGTGAATTCCAGTGCCTTGTATATCAAATGTCTATCTCAGCTTAGAGTTCAGAGGTGACAAATTTTAATGTTTTGAATTATTTTAGATTTTGAGTCCTAGAACATTTATTAATAGGGTTGCTTCTCTAGGCCAAGTTACCTAACTTTCAATTTTTGTTGCCTGATCTAAGTAATGGGGATAATTACTAATTCTAGCTAGAATTATTACAGTTAAAATAAGATTCAGGCTTCCTTTTCAAATGCCAACAACTTGTGCTGCTTCCAGGGTCCAGTTCAGTATGTCAGAAATTAGATAATCCATATGGAACCCACACCCAGGCCTCTTGGCCACAGGGCAGGATTCCATGCCCACCATCATCTTTATCAATAAAAGGGGAGTGATTACCAAGGGGACATGACATACTCAGGCTTCATATTGAGTTTCTCACCGTCAGCCCTGAAGCACTGGAAACCCATTTTCTAAATGGAAGGCAGCTTGTTGGGCTCAGTAGAAGGTGAGAGATTGATGTTCCACCCTGGAAATGGACATATATTCTGTGAATCTGAGCTTGTTTGTCTGTCATATGGGCCCCAGGGTGCTTTCCTCACAGAATTATTGTAATAAGAAAAAGAAAGGCCCACAGAATGTCTGGCATATGTTAGGATTTTGATATATGTTACTGCCAGTCCACAGTCTCAAGATTTGAGGCATCATCTGGGAAAGTAGCTAGAAGAAGCAGATTTGGGTCCCACCTCATCATGTCCTTTCTTTCCTGTCTTCTTACTTTTCATCTAGTTGGAAAGAATTACTGGATCAAGATAGTTTGTCACCTCTCACCCATTTCTTTATTGAATCAGACATTTGTTTATATCACTTTGGATTTATGCATACATATTGTATAGGTTTTGTCATTTCACATGAAGGAAATGCCAGAATCTTGATTTTTGTGGTGCAGCATGGAATGTGAGTTTCCAGGGAGAAACTATATTTAGTATATACCTGGGTTCTATGGTCATTTTTAAATGAAAAAAAATTCTGTTAACAGACTTGTGCTTTGTTCCAACAACCTGTGCACAGCGTGCCCAATTGCCTGCATCCCCACATACTTCTTCTAATTAGTATGCTTTTTTTCAGGTGGTCTGAAGGGTGGTGAAGGTGTTTTTAAGTGAGAGACAATGGTACAGAAGGGAAGACTACATGGAAGGCATTTATGGAATACAGGAACTTCCTGCACATCTTGGTTGCCATAGGAGCCTGGTGTCATTAGGGTGACCATGGTGAGAGTAATGACATTCTAAAGGGGATGGACTTAACTCTGCTTTGGCATCAGGGCCCTGTATCCAAGTGTTTGGACTAGGCAAAAGGTGTAGATGTCCCATGGTGGGGGCTGAGCCTACCTGGGGTGTGGGGAGATAAAGAGATCCCAGACAGTCACTTCACTACCACCCTGGGACCAGAGCCCCACTGTCATGAGAGGGAGAGAGATGTGGGACTCTCCTGGTCCCGGGCAGTGTGATATCCAGCTCTAGCATATCCTGGATTCACTTGCTATGTGGCCTCATGGTGTGGAAGGATAAGACAGGGAACAGCCCTTTGTGACCCAGCTTGTCCTGTAAAATGGGTACGAGAATGCTCACCCATGGGATTGCTGGAACCAGCAGTAATAACACACATGTAATCCCATAGCCCTGTGATTATTGTGGGTTCATGAGCTCACTTCAGTGCTTAGCATGGTTCTATGTACACAATTATTCCAATAAAGCTTAGTAATATCTGGCTTCTCTGTCTTCCTAGACTGCTCTTCTTCTGGTGACTGAGCTCATAACAGGTTTCTGGAGAAGATAATTTCTGAGGATGTGGGTCATGCTGGCTGCTGAAGCTTCTACTCCAGATCTGAAGAGCAGCAGTTCTCAGGAGACCCCCAACACTTCCATCCCTGGTTAAAAAAATCTATCTATCTATCTATTTATCTATCTATCTATATATATAGAGAGAGATGTATAGATACAGATATATATATACATATTATATATATATATATATATATATATATATATATATATATATATATATATATATTATATATGTATGTGTGTGTGTGTGTATAGACTTGGCTCAAGTGCATTCAGAGATCTGAACAAGAGGATATGGAGGAATAGCACACATGAGATTCACAGATTAACCAAAAATTAGAGAAGCTACTCTGATCTCATCCTTGAAGAGGTCCAGCAGGTAGAATTTGCCTTCAGCAGCTACCATGCTTTGTAGTACCCCTTGGCCCATCTTAGAGATACCTTGCTTTGTCCTCAAGTAATGAATAGTTCCATAGGGAACGTGCTGTTTAACATGTATATGCAATGTATAATAAAAATATATTTTTCACATGATTAATAGTAATCAACAAATCTCATGTACCTCTCATATTGGTTTGGAAATATGTAGTTGATTCAAGGAACAATTTTCTAGCAATTTCAAATTCTTTCATAAATTCTTCCTGAGTAGCTACACTTTTGTCCATTGTCTAATGATTATTTTTAAGCCATAAATAGCTCAAAAGCTCACTTATAAGAATTTAAAAATTTAAAAGTAACAATTACTGTGTATTTTCCCAGGAACATCTTTCAAATGACCATGTGCTCTTAAATATTATGATTTTATTCCCAGAATATCATGTTTTCAGAACATTCTCCCCTCACATTTCTTTGTGCCAAGGCTACCACACATCTTTTGATAACAGATTAGTTTTGATTTCTTATAATTTTATTTAAATGGAATTAGATGGCTTATACTTTTTTGATCTGGCTTGTTTTAATCATCTTACATATTTGTTTTAGTTTTTAAAATTATCTTAGCCATGAATATATGAGACAGCAGAAACATCATTTCTGAATACTTGGGACTTTCTTGATTATTCAGCACATACTATCCACTAGAGGAAGATTTGTGTATGGGGAACAGGGAGATTACCAGTTTTTTTTGTGAAGCACCAAAATATCCATTTCATATACACTGAAGGAGAAACACTAAATTTATCTTCAAATTTAAAATTAGAATAAGTATTTTTAAAATGAATATAACAATTTGTATTTATTAATCTTTCCCTAAAAAACGGATGCTATATGGACTGAATGATTTTGTCCCACTACCCAAATTGATACCCAGTGTGGTATTATTTGGATGTGTGACCTTTAAGAGGTGATTAGGTTTAGATGAGGTCATGAGGGTAGCCTTATAAGAACAGAGATGTGAAATATCTCTCACTCTCTCAGCCACTTGAGGATGCAGTAAGAAGACAATATAATCAGAGTAGGAATAGGACCTTTGCTAGATAAAGAAACTGTTTGCACCTTGATGTCAAACCATCCCGTCTCCAGAACTGTCAGAAAAAAAAAATGTCTGTCTTTAAGACAACCAGTTTTGGTAGGTAATCTGTGTTATCAGCCCCAAGCAAGCCAAGGGGCAGTAACAATATCAATATTTTTTCATGTTGTAAAGCCAGATTTTGGACTTTGATAATGATAAAAAACAAACCATAACATTGGCTTGAATCTTAGATATTTTTGTTATTTTGTACCTACATATAAAAAATTAACACCAAGAATAGGAAAGTAAGTAAATAGAAATCACATGAGTATTTTTTTTTTCAGTGGCAGGAAAGAAAGATGGCAGAATGACATAGAGGCCAAGCTGCCAAGCTTTATTTATATTGATAGGTTACTTTAGGTCAGTGGCATCATTAGTATATTTTGTTCATTGTATTACTAGGTAGGTTACAGACTTAGCAACATTATGCAGCTTATTCCTCAATTACATACTAAGTTGCAATGTGTAATATGATGAGCTTTGTGTAGCTCTCAAGAAAGTCCATTGTATAAAGTTACTGTTATGTGGACAGTTTGAGGCTCAGTGAAACATTGTGGTCATCTAAAAAGAGAGTTTCTTTATTCCCAGGAGCTGTGTGCCTGAGATCAAGGTCGAGGCTGATAAGACTCTAGCAGCATTGCCATAGCAATTAGACATAGCTCCTGTATTAGTTATCTTACTAATTCCTAGGAGAAACTGCAGGGCATTCTAAGGGTGGGAAACAGAGTGCCTATTACCCATCCCCTACCCCGGGACTTTGATTACAGAGGAACACTTCCCTGTATATTTCCACAGTCAGAATCCCTACAATTCTCCAACTCCATCCATTTACCTGCAAATGCCATAATTTTATTCTCTTTTAATGCTGAGTAATATTCCATTGTGTATAAATACCACATTTTCTTTATCCATGCATCTACTGAAGGGCATCTAGGTTGGTTCCATGAGTTAGCTATTGTGAATTGTTCTGCTATAACCATTGATGTGACTGCATCACTGTATATGCTGTTTTTAAATCCTTTGTATATAAACCAAGGAGTGGGATAGCTGAGTCAAATGATGGTTCCATTCTAAGTTTCCCAAGGAATCTCCATATTGCTTTCCAGATTGATTGCACCAATTTGCAGTCCCATCACAATGTAGGAGTGTGCTTTTGTCCCCACATCCTTGCCAACATTTATTGTTGTTTGTATCCTTAATAGCTGCCATTCTGACTGCAGTAAGATAGAGTAGATTTGATTTGCATTTCTCTAGTTGCTAGCAATTTTGAACATTTTTCATGTATTTGTTCATTGATTGTATATCACCACCTGAGAAGTATCTGTTCAGTTCCTGGGCCCGTTTATTAATTGGATTATTTGTGTGTGTGTGTGTGTGTGTGTGTGTGTGTTAAGATTTTTGAGTTCTTTATGTATCCTAGAGATTAGAGCTCCCTCTGACATGTATGTGGTAAAACTTTGCTCCCATTCTGTAGACTCTATAATGACCTCACTGATATGAATATTTTTCTTTAAGTAATTACAAAACAGGTATTCCATGTAACAAAAATCTTCAGGTGTAATTTATTTCATACTTATTCACTAAAAATGTATCCTACTTTCCAAAGAAGTTAATAAATTGATCATTTTATATTAATTTAGTAGACAGGGTCACCAACAGAAACTTTTGCTAGCCATCGCAGACTGCTTTTTTTCAGATTTTGGGGTGGTTAGAATTCACAAAAATATATTTATAGCTTGAATTTGTACCACCATATATATCATGCACTGTAAAACAATAATATCTTTCTACCCAGTTTCCTATGATTCTAGGAAAATGCCCTAATGAGATTTCTTTTTAGAGTTTGTTCACAGCTTGCTACCTTCAGTTTTTGCACATTTTAAAAATTGAGAGAAGGGGCTGGGGATGTGGCTCAAGTGATAGCGCGCTCGCCTGGCATGCATGCGGCCCGGGTTCGATCCTCAGCACCACGTACAAACAAAGATGTTGTGTCCGCCAAGTACTAAAAAAAATAAATGTTAAAAAATTCTCTCTCCCTCTCTCTCTCACTCTTTCTTTAAAAAAAAATTGAGAGAAAATGCACATAATGGAAAATTCAACATTTTGTGGACTAATAAATGACCTGAAATGATTGAATTTGATACTTGTTCTGTTTAGGAGCTTCATTTATATTTCAAAGCAGCTCCATTTGCTCTTGACCCCAAATCTACATGGCATTCACTGATTTCTCTCTTCCATCTCAGTGTAAGTAGAGGTGTGTGTACTGCAGAGGGGTCCCTCCCAGAGAATATAGTCTTTGCCCTCCATTACTCCACCCCTGTACACTCCTCCCAGACCTTCTCCCTCCACCTCTTAATCATCCCCTTTCCAGAACACTGGACACAGCCCAGACCCTGCTTTAGTAGCCCCATTGTCTCAGTCACTTCCCTCCTGCCCTTCTTTGCCTCTTGCCCACTGGTGACTCCAAGGCACACTAGAGCTATCTGACATTTCATGGTATACTTTTTACAGTATTCTTTCATGGCTTCGCTTTTTTTTTTTTTTTTAACAATTAGAATCATTGTGTTTATAGGTTCACAAACTGGGTTTTAATTGAGTTTTCTTCTTCTTCTTCTGCTCCTTGTTGCAGCTACTTTTTTTTTTTTGGTAACCAAGGTTAATTTTTTTTTAGTTTCCCAATTTACTTTTTTATTTTTTTGATTTAAAAAAAATAAATGACAGCAGAATGCATTACAATCTTATTACACATATACATCATGATTTTCATATCTCTGGTTGTATATAAATTATGTTGACACCAATTCGTGTCTTCATATGTGTACTTTGGATAATGATGTGCATCACATTCCACCATCCTTGCTAACCTCCTGCCCCCTCCTTTCCTTCCCACCCCTCTTCCCTATCTAGAATTCATCTATTCCTCCCATGCTCCACCTCCCTACCCCACTATGAGCCACCCTCCTTATATCAGAGAAAACATTCCGCATTTGTTTAAGGTGGGGGGGATATTGGTGCAGCCACCTCTTTGTAAACACAGACTTTTGAATAATGTAGGTGTGTTGGTTCCACCTTGTGACAGAATCTTGAACTGCAACGTGAAAATGGCTGAGCAAGAAAGTGGGAGGGAGAGAATCTGACCAAGCACATCCTACAGAACTTTCTGGAAGCCTGTGTATAAAAGGGGACATTGCCAATGTGTAGGTAGGTATACTGAGGACCTCCACACAGAAAATGAAGTCTATCATTATTGGGAAGAGAAAGTTCTAGGTGAGAGGACCAAAAAAAAAAAATCTTATTTTTATACTTTGAAACTTCTGGATAATTAGCTGGAGACATAAAAACAAAAAAGGATTCACACTAATTATGATTTTTGGAAAGCAAATTTCCCCTTAATTAATATGGGCATCATTCCAGGAAAATATATTTCTGATTGTGTTTTTAATTTTCAACAAAATTTTAGGCTTTCCCCCACTGACTGGGTTTTTCATTGTGTGGATACCCCAGAATTAAGTTAGGATCAAAGTAATGAAAATTTAGTTTCTTTTACAGTTTTCCAATGACAAATGATAGTGTACCAAACACCCTGTTATCACAATATGTGTACTTACATACACCATATAATACACGTATACCTATGCAAATGTTTGTAAGCATTTCTGTTGACATAATGACTTGTAAATGTTCTTACTCATTTATATTCCTAACAGTGAAGCATAAAAGTACCTATGTCTCCACACATGAGAGACAATGAAAATCATTACTAATGTGATAGTGAAAGGATCTTGTGTCATTGTTGTCATTATGACTTGTTTTTGCTACCTGATGGAATTCATTCTTATGCATGTAAAATAATATTCACAATGCTGAATTATTTAGAGTGTTTTTATAGTTCCTACTGTCAACCCTGTGTGCATTGCATTTTCAGAATATAATTTGCTAAAGGGCACAGTTTAAGGCACAGTTCATACCATCGTTTGAAAGGTGAGATAAATGGGTTCTATGTGAGCCTAGCAAACTGTCTTGGAAAATTCTCATATGATAACAGTTTGGGTTTTATAGGAGTATGTTAAGGTGTGTGTGTGTGTGTGTGTGTGTGTGTGTGTGTGTGTGTAAGTGAAAAAGAGAGTGTGTGTATGCATCAGTAAGTGACACTCTGTGTTTGTGCATGCACACATATGGTGACAACCACATTTCTGTATTCTTTTTCCCTCTTCATAGATTTGCGTCCTGTTTGGCCTCCCTTCCTACATTCAGGTCCAAAAGTGAAGGAAGAGAATTCTCAGCATGGCATCCTTATAACCTAAGCCTTATTGACATCCTTCATTCCATCCTGAAGATGACTTTTGAGAAAGTGTTGGTACAAAGTGTGTGCAACTTTGGAGCCCTCTAATAAGTGATACCATCCTAACATTCATAAAGGTAGTGCTGCTTGAACTGCCCAAGGCCACAGAGGAGTAAAGAAAGTAACAGTACTGATAGTCTGTCACAGAGGACAGGACTTGGACCCTGTAGAGGACCCACTATCAAACCTGTGCTGCAGGTGGAGGTGATGAGGTGTAAATTAGCTTTTATGCAAATGAGCAACCCAAGGGAGCATAGGTGGTGGGAAGGAGGGGGGACAGTCATTGTTTGGAGTTACACAGGACATAGAGTTGTCAGGGTAGGATACAGCACAGTATTGTAAAATACATGTGCATTAAACAACTTGCTAAGAGCCAAGTTTGAGTGTTATTGTGATACAATGGAAGCTCAGATCAATATAGTATTTTTCACAACATTCTTGCAGTATAATTTGAAATACAATTACCCATTTACCCATTTTAAGGATACAGCTTGATGGTTTTCAGTATATTTATAGAGTTGAGCAACCAAGTATTAGCTATTTCCATCACCCTATAATATAGCATTGTGCTTAGTTAAAAACTGGTCCTCACCATAGCCCAAGGAAATGCATGTCTGTGTCTCTGGATTTGCCTGTTCCATACATTTCATATGAATAGAATCACACAATATTTGGTCTTTTGCATCTGGATTATTCACCTGTTATCATGGTTGATCCCTGGTACATCAGGTTATTTCTACTTTTTGGCTGTTGTTCAAGATTATGATGCTACATATATTCCTGTTCCAGTTTATATGTAGACATGGGTTTTCATTTATCTTACGTGTGTACCTGGGAGTGTAACTGATGACACATATGATAACTCCCCGTTTAATGGTGAGAAGAAATGCCAAGCCATTTCCATGACCTTGACAGGCTTGAGGATCACCTGCTGAGCCTGTTATTTTCTCCAATTAGACTGTAATCATGGGTTTTGAAGCATTTTGAAGATTTGAAGCATCTTCTCATCACATTCTTTCTGGGAGTAGAGGATATCCATGTGACATCACTGGTGACACTAAACTTCATCACTTGGTTAAGGTTATGTTTGCCAAGTTTCTCCAGTGGACAGTGATTATATTCCATCTGCTTACTGGTCATGTTTGTAAGGGAGACACTAAGTTCTGCCCTCAGGGGTTAGGATCAGAATTAACCTTCACCTCATGGAGGGCAGGTAACTGTATATGTTATTTGGAATTATTGGATGAAGATAATTTGTATCCTCTTATCCATTTCTTTACTGATTCAGACATATGTTTATATTACTTTGGATTTATGCACATTATTGTAGAGGTTATGTCACTTCACTTTAAGGATATGCCATTGTCCTGAGTTTGTGGTGCAGTCTTGAATGTGAGTTTCCAGGGAGTTCAGAGCACTTAGATTCCTGGCAGCATCAGGACACAAAGCTTTTGTGAGATTCCAGGCTTCACTACTGAGCATACAGTAACAATGCAGATTCCTTGATTTACTTAAGCTTTCCCAACTTCCTATAACCTGAGCTAACTGTAGATTTAATAACAAATTACTTAAAGATTCAGTTTGGAGGAGATAATATTTAGGGTGTCATTTGGTTACATTAGTTTAGATATTTTAAATCGTATCCTCCAGATTATCTGTCATAGAGGAAACACTTGTTACTCAGCCATTGTCTGTCTGTCATCATTAAGCATCGGGGGCCCATCATCAACACGAAGTCATTGGGAATATAACATTTTTAATCCTTATTTTATTATTTCCCCATAAAGAGGCTTTTTAGACATTTTCCCCCTCACACACCTTCTGCCCAGAATATAAAATGTTGAGATCATACATGGAGGATTAAGTATGTGTTGTGTTTCTTTGTAGTGTCACAAACTATTGTAATATGTACCATCCCCCTACCCCTGAAAACCAGTTTGAAGCATCTTATGAGCAATATTGTCCCCTTTGAGAATGCACGTAACGTTTCAATGACAGCAAACTATGGAACTTCATTCCTGCCTCCTACCTGATGTGTGATGCTGAAATCCTTCCTTAACCCTTGTCAGTCTGAAGTTGTTCATCTATTAAAGGGGACTCACCATGCCCTCCTTACAGAACTATAAGGGACAAAGAGAAATCCTCTTCAGAGCACCTGGTGTGGAGTGAGATTTCAACCAGAGTTTATCTGGCTGAACTTTCTCTTCTCCCAGAGAAGTGATAACAGTTACCTAAATGAAAGGACACACCCGCCCTAGAGACCACCTGGAAATGTATCAGGAAGAAGCAGCATGTTTTAGTCAACCTTTCACTGCTGTGACTAAAAGATCTAATCAGGGGCTGGGGATGTGGCTCATGTGTGTGGCGCTGGGTTCAATCCTTAGCACCACATACAAATAAAGATGTTGTGTCCACTGAAAACTAAAAAAATAAATATTAAAACTCTCTCTTTCTCTCTCTCTCTCTCTCTCTCTCTCTCTCTCTCTCAAACTCTCTCAAAAAAGATCTAATCAGGACAATTGTAGAGGAGGAAAATTTTATTTAGGGGCTCACAGTTTCAGAGGTCTCAGTCCACAGACAGCAGGTGCCATTCCTGGAGGTGACACAGAACGTCATGGCAGAAGAGTATGGGAAAGGGAAATAGCTCACATGAGGACCAGGAAGCAGAGAGAGAGAGAGAGAGAGAGAGAGAGAGAGAGAGACCCCTCATCAGATAAAAATACATACCAAATAGCCACACCCCCAATGAACCACTTCCTCCAGACATACCCCACCTGCCTCCAGTTCCACTGAGCTGATCCCTGAATTAATTAATTAATTAATTAATTAATTGACTGATTAGGTTAATGCTATCACCCAATCATTTCTCCTCCAAACCTTCTTGTATTGTCTCATACATGAGCTTTTGGGGGACACCTCACATCCAAACTATAACTTGGCCCATCCTCACATTTACACTGTGAATCATACTTTGGGGCTATGTCAGTATTGCAGGAGGGCCTTGCTGAGAGAGGAAGAGTATTAAAGCATTTAATTTCAAAAATTTCTCATTGTTTTCTGTCCCCTTATTTGATATTTTAATTTGATGTTGGGGAACAGTTTCACATTGATCCCCAAAAGAACAAAGAGTGAAGATAAAGAGGAAGCAGGAATCATAAACCCTTGACCTTCATACTAGTTCCATTACCACCCACAGGACCCTACACTGGGATTTTATCTGTACCAGCAACTTCTTCAAGAGGGGTTGTTGAATGAGTACCCACTTTGACACAATATTATTTTCATTATTTTCCATTCTGAGACAGAATCTCATTGAGGTATTGAGGATGCCTTTGAATTGGGGATCCTCCTCCCTCTGTCTTCCTAGTAGCTGAGATGTTGGTAACGGACACCTGCTTTGTTCCAACAACCTGGACAGAACACTCCCAATTGCCTCCATCCCCACATATTTTCTTTAATTAGTGAGCATTCTCTAGTCTCTGCAATGGTGTAGGCATTTTGCTTTAAGGGAGAAACAGATGTAAGAAGAAATAGTGCAAGCATTTCCTTAGTACAGGAACAGCCTGTCCACCACTGTTGCCATAGAAACCTGACATCATTATGGCAACCTTAGTGACCCTGACAACACTCTAGAGGAGACTTACTTTCTCTGGTTCAAAAACAGGGTCCAACATCCAGATATTTGGACTCAATGGAGGGTGGAGGCTGAGCCTTCCTGGGGTGTGGAGAGATGTAGGTACACCAGACCCAAGTTGTCTCATTCCTGCCCTGGGACTTGGTGCCCTGCCCTGCTAACTGGAGAAGGGAAGGGATGTGTGACCCTCCTGATCCCAGGCTCCATGATGTCCTGTGTGATAATTGTGGGATCATAAATGCCTATATGAATTTAGACCACTTCACATTCCTGTTCAGATTTGCAGTTAGAGGATGACAGATGAGTAAAAGAGAAGGAAAGTTCCTGGTGAGAAGCCCATTGTGTCGTCTAGTTGTTATGATCACTACCTAGTTGTACCAGTGCCATTGGTAACTAGGCCAGTGATTCATTCCAGGTTTTGGACTTGGTTCTTCAGGTAACGGAGGGAGATGTGAGACCAGTGAGTGTGATAACCTGAGCCTGGTTGTCCTGGATCTATTCAGGAATTTGGACTCATTTGAGGGTGTGGGCAGAGTTCTTTCCATTGCGGGAGTCTGAGCCTAGTTCCCCTAATTAGTACATGTTCTAAGGTGGTGGACTTAAGAGTGAAGGTGTTTTAATTTCAAAGAAAGACAAAGGATAAAGAGGAGACCTAACCAAAAGCATTTCTAGTGCTCAGGACTAATCTGTGCATCGTGGTTGCCATAGAAACCTGGCGTCATCAGGGCGACTGTGACGACATTAGAAAGGAGACCAACTTGCTCTAGTGAGAGGAGCAGAGCCCCTCGTCCAGGTGTTTTGACTCAGCGGAGGGTGTGGGTGCCCCCCGGTGGTGGCTGATCTTCCCTGGGGTGTGGGAGATGAAGGGACCCAGACCCAAGTCACCTCGTTCCTTCTTCTGGACGCGGAACCCTGCTGACTCCAGAGGGAGAGAGATGTGGGACCCTTCTGGCCCCAGGCAGCATGATGATCTGCTCCCAGGTGCCCTACTTTCCAAGTAATGCAGGATGCGGGAGGGTAAGAAAGGAAATGGCCCTAAGCCAGCGCGGTGGTGCACACCTGTAATCCCAGTGGCTCAGGAAGCTGAGGCAGGAGGATCGTGAGTTCAAAGCCAGTTTCAGCAATAGCGAGGTGCTAAGCAACTTATTTAGACCCTGTCTCTAAATAAAAAAAAAATAAAGCTGGGGATGTGGCTAAGTGGTCGAGTGCCCTGGAGTTCAATCCTCGATACACCCCCCGCCCCAAACAAAAAAGAAAAAACAAAGGGAATGGCTCTCTGTGAGTCCAGCTTGTCTCCTATAGAATGGGGTCAAGAATGCCAACCCACAGGATTACTGGAACCTTCAAGGATGACATAGGTGTAAACCCCCATAGCTCTGTGTTTATTGTGGGATTACAAATGCTCACTTCAGTGCCTAGTATTTTTCCATGGATGTAGTTATCCCAATAAAGCATAGTAATTTCTGGATTCTGGTTTCCCCTGGACAGCTCTTCCTCTGGTGACTGAACTCATATCAAGTGCCTGAAGAAGTTTCTCTGAATGTGGGTCATGATAGCTGCTGAAGTTTCTACTCCAGATCCAAAGGTCCACAGTGCTCAGGAGACCCCTGATACTTCCATCCCTGGTAAGATATAATGTCTAGCTCAAGTGAGTTCATAGATATGAACAAGTGTATATGGTGGAATAGCACACATGAGGTTCACAAAGGTACAGAAAACCCTTTGATCTCATCCTTTAAACAGTTTAACAGGTGAATTTTCTTTCCAGCTCTATGCTTTGTAGTAGCCCTTGAGGCCCCTCTAGAAAGTTCCTCTTAGTCTAAAAGCAATCATTTGTTCTTAAGGAAAGAAGAAGAAGATTTTCACAATCTTGCAGCAAATATTTATATATATATATATATATATATATATATATATATATATATATATATATTTTTTTTTTTTTTTTTTTTTTTTGAAAATTTTTTTTGGTACCGGGGATTGAACTCAGGGGCACTTGACCACTGAGCCACATTCCCAGCTCCATTTGGTATTTTTTTTTAGAGAGAGAGAGAGAGAGAGAGAATTTTTTAATATTTATTTTTTAGTTTTTCGGCAGACAGAACATCTTTGTTTGTATGTGGTGCTGAGGATCGAACCCGGGCCGCATGTATGCCAGGCGAGCGTGCTACCGCCTGAGCCACATCCCCAGCCCAATATTTATATATTTTCTCTGTATAGGGTATAAAAAGCAGTGGTCCCCATGTTTCTCTTAGATGGGTGTTGAAAATTGCAGTTGCTTAGAAAGTCTTCCTTAGCAATTTGAAATTATAACATGGATTCTTCCCTTGCAACTACAGTTTTATCCATTCTAGTGTAAAATTTTTTAACAGCCAGGTATAATTCATGTTTTATATAAATAAGTCATTTATAAGATTTTAAAATGTTGAACATTAATTACCTATGTGTTTGTTTTATTTTAGTGATACTATGCAAGTTCCTTTATATTAACCAGACATTCTTAAATATTATTAGGTTTATATTCCCAGGACATCATATTTTCAGTTCTGTGTCCCCCATCCACCCTCCCCTCACCATGCCTGTCTACAAGGCAACCACTAATCTTCTGTCAATAGATCAGTTTCATTTCCTATAGTTTTATATATGGGATCACACAGGTTGTCTCTTGGGATGGATAGGGGGAGGTCTTGCTTGTTTCATTCAGCATATTTTGTTAATTTAAATTTTGACTTATGTTTTTAGAAATGTATATATGAAACAACAGATGCATAATTTCCTTAAAACTGTGAACCTCTTAAATATTTAATATCTATCTGCTATGAGCAAACTTGTGTTTGGGAAATCTGGAGTCATTCTTTTGTAGATCACCAAAATATTCATTTAATGTGCTCCAAAGAAGAAATACCCACATATTTATATTCAGTTTTAGGATTTTAATAATATTTAACCAATGAATATAACAAGTTGGAGAGATACAACTCTGCCAGATAAGAATGCTAAGAATTAAATGTGTGTGTCTTCCAAATTCACATGTTGAAGCTCTAGTTCCCAATGTAATGGTTTTTCCAAGTGGGATTTTTGGGAGGTCATTAGGTGTTAGATGAGGTTATAAGTGTAGAACTCTTTTAATGGCATCAGTACCCTATTATAAAACTTATAAGGGAGAGAAATCTCTTTTTCTGTGTCTCCACCATGTAAAAATACAGCTAAAAGGACCTGTCTATAAACCAGGAAGGGGGCCCCCACCAGACCAAATCTTCTAGCACCTTGCTGTTAGATATTTCATCATTTAGAACTGAGAAACATCTGTTTCTTGTTTAAGCCACACAATGTATAGTATACTTATAGCAACCATAACTGATTAAGT
This sequence comes from Callospermophilus lateralis, assembly GCF_048772815.1. Lineage (NCBI taxonomy): Eukaryota > Metazoa > Chordata > Mammalia > Rodentia > Sciuridae > Callospermophilus > Callospermophilus lateralis. The sequence goes on along the minus strand of NC_135325.1, from coordinate 82,542,993 downwards.
CAAGGAACAATAGACATGTTAGACTTTTTTCCAGTTGTAATCAAGCTTTTGGGCTTTGATGATGATAAACAACAACAACAACAACAACAACAACAAACCTTAGACATGGATTAGGTCTAGACTTTTTGTTTTAAACCTACATATTTGACTCTAATGATAGATATGTTAGTAGAGCCAGGCATGCTGGTGCATGCCTGTAATCCCAGTGGCTCAGGAGGCGGAGACAGGAGGATCACAAGTTCAAAGCCAGCCCCAGCAAAAGTGAGGCACTAAGCAACTTAGTGAGAATCCTGTCTCTAAAAAAATATACAAAATAGGGCTGGGGATGTGGCTTAGTGGTCAAGTACCCCTGAGTTCAATCCTGTGTATTCTCCCTCACCCCCCAAAAAATGTTAGTAGAAAAATAATAATCACATGAATATTTTTAATTTCAACAACTTATTTTATTTTATAGGTATTTCATGTAACCTTTCTTTCTTCCTTTCCTTTCCTTTCCTTTCCTTTCCTTTCCTTTCCTTTCCTTTCCTTTCCTTTCCATTCCATTCCATTCCATTCCATTCCATTCCATTCCATTCCATAGCTGGTGCCTATGGGATTGAATATCAGCTACTCTACACACTTTCCTGTGCCTTGGTTTCTTATTTGGCAATATATCCTAAGGACAAGTGTACAGTAGATGAGAAAGGGAGTCTTCCTGGCTTATTATACCTGCATAGTACTCTAGGATATAAATGTGCCTTAGGTTACTCAATCAATCCCTTCTTGGTGGATGACTGTCTTATTTCTAGTTTTCTGCTGCCAGCAAAGACCTTATGCTTATGCCTGTTTGTATTTTACTTTTATGCTTGGGATAGATTCTTAGAAGAGGAATTGCTGATTTCAAAGGAATATATCTGTATCCCATAAAAGAGAAGATTTGAAACATAGAGCATCTGGAATGTAGTAGAAGAAGCTAATGTTGTTCTTATTTCATTCTTAGATTCCATGTGCTTTCTGCTTTCTTGTAAGAATGAATTAGCTAGACTGATGAGGAGTCATCCAGCCTGCATCCTGGATGCCACAGCCATCTACTGACCATAAGACTTTAAGTGAGTCCTTTCACTTTGTTGACTTTTGAACTAACAGAGAAAGACACTCTGTATAGAAAAAGTGGTTAGCAGCCTGGCCTTTGGAGTGAGGAGAGCTGGGTGCGACCCTGGAAACTACTACTTGCTGTTTGTGTGATCTAAAGCAAACAATTTATTTATTATGTGCCCTAATATGACATCTTGTATTTACTGATCATCATCATCATTCTCATCCTCATTCCACCACCCATCCAAAAAGTGAATGATAAGTGTGGAGATTATACTACCAGGTGTTACAGAGGTGTTACCACAAACATTTGATTTTATAACTGTTGGATTGTGTAGTGTACATAGAGATTAAATGAAGTCTATAGAAAGCTCATGAGAAGATGCACATATATTACTTACTATGCTACAAATATGGAATTTCAAATCAGGCACATCATTCAAGAAATGGGACTTGGCCAGGTTGGTTGGCACATAATTGCAATCCCAGCAACTCAGGAGGATGAGGTTGCAGGATCTCAGGTTCAAAGAGAGCCTCTGCAACTTAGCAAAACCCTGCCTGAAATAAAACTAAAATGGGCTGGAGATGTAGCTCAGTGGTTAAATGTCCCTGTGTTCAACCAATCCACATATCCAAAAACAAGGAAAGAAATGGGGCTTGATCAGCTGGTACAAGATTCATTAATAGGAAAATTAGACTATATCTTATACCTTGTTGTATAATTAGAATGCTTCATCTATGTGATAGTACTTAGCATAAAAGTTCAGATAAATGTAAAAAACCCGAGAAAAACAGAATACAAGCTATATATATGTGCATATATATAGTATTATAGTAGTTATATGAAATGTAACATATGAATACATATTATATTTGCATATATGTCTGCATAGAAAAAAACAATATAATTAAGTAGCATAATGTAAATTTCAGTGACAATGGGAATGCTGGGTATTAATATTCTTAACATCTGCACATGACTTACTATTAAACATTAGCAATGAAGAGAAGAAATTATATAAAATATCTGTTACTTATATATTTCAGAAACAGAGAACTATGAAATTAATCCAGGTAAATAAAACCATTATTATTCCATAATTATATCCCTTTGCTTCTCTCATAAAAATAATCACTACTCAAAATGAGATGATTATCACTCCTATGCCCAACTTTACCTTTTACTTCATGGGAGAACTCCTTAAATAAAATATAATGTATTTTCCTGCAACACACATGGTATTCTTATCCAACTTGCTAATTTACTTGACATTTTCTCTGTATGTGTATCTTGATTGTAACTGATTGTTTCAGTTACCCTTGTAAGGAATTCAGGGGGCAATCTTCAATCCCAGCATGGTATTTGGCTCATCATCCAGAAAGCCAGTGTTTGTATCCTTTCCATTCCAACTTCCCAAGTGCACTGCTCTTTAATGGGATTATTTCTTATCCTTAAATGAGAATTGCTATACTTTAATAAGTATTTGAGAAGGTTAGAAGAGTACCACACACATTCATAATTTCATAGGAAATTCAGTGCCATCTCTGTGCTGTGTAGTGTAGTGGAGTTGTGTAGAGAAGTTTCTCACCCTTTCATTGAATAACTGTCCTCTTCCATACTCTGTTGGGGCACTCTTTATTTACATCCAGTATGCACATGACTTGTGGCTCGAGTACCTCCTTGGAGCTTCAGGAGAAGGTGACAGTGAATCTTCAGAGATGGACACTGAAACAAGAGTGAGAAGCTCTTCCTAGACAGCGCCTGAGCCACCCCAGGGAGAGTTCCTTCTCCTGTCTTTGCCTGCACTGTCACATAACTATTCCCTGAGTTCTTGTTCTTCTTCATATCTTCAGTAGCTGAGGAGGTGAAGAGGTCACAGTAATGACTGGTCCAGTTCCAGGTCCTTTTGGAAGTTCTGGTGACCTCTGTGTGTCATGTTGATATTAAAGGAGAAGGAAGGCCTGACTTCAGTCATCAGCAACTTCTCAGAGTAGATCTGGGTCTGATGCCCTGGTTAGAACTTAAGAAGGGTTATGCAGGCCTATAAGTAGTCCCTAGTCTCTCTAATTAGTATGCTTTCTCAGTTGGTAGCTGAAGAATGAAGCTATTTCCTCTCAGTGAAAAGCAAGAAGATATAGATTGCCACAGTCTGGCTGGGCACAATTCAGGAGCCACTTGTCAAAAGACACTAACTTTATTTTTAGAACCAAACACGCCAAACAAAACAGCTCCTCTGGAATAACCCTCAGAGCCCAACTGCCACCACCGGCTTCCCACAAGCCACTCTCACACTCACCAGCCTCTCCACCTCCCACAATCCTCCTGCTCTTGAGGCCGATTGGCTGGGTCGCATGGGTGGAGCCAAAAAAGTCCCCCAATGAGCATCTCTGTGGTCTGAGGGGGCAGGGAAACAGCCCAATGAGCATCACCGCAGAGGAGCCAATCAGCTAGATGTTGCTGGGGCCGCCGTGAGCCAATCATCAGCCGGCAGTCTGGAAGTTTGCTGGCAGCTGAAAGTTTGCTGGGGCCCCTTCGGCTGTGGCTCTCAACAATAGGTCTAAAGGCATTACCAGTTTGGAAGACCATTGTTCATATTGTGTACCATAGCAACCTGACATCCTAATAGTGACCATGGTGACCTTTTAATAGAGACAGATCTGTAATCTGTACACGTGGTAAAAATAAGAATTCATACCCCACTTGAATCAAATGTATGAAATATGATGTCAAGATCATTGTAATGTTTTGAGCAACCAATAAAAAAATATTTTAACACTCTAAAAAATAAAAGCCAGGAATTTATCTAGTATTAAATAAAATTATAAAATATCAGATACAAGAATTCAGTTTTTTCAAAGATAATAATATCATATAACTTACTCTATTATCTATTTATCTATCTACTGCTATATCTCCTAAAATAACCAAATAGACCTAAATGTTATCATTCCCTAGGACAGAACATTTTCAGTTTTGTAGTACCTGGTATGCCTACTACTCACACTGCCCTATAGTTAGGCAGACAGACTATACCTTTTACTACAGAGTAGATTCAATGTCCTAGAAATTCATTGAAAATGAATCTCAAAGGTGTTTTATTTGTTTGGTTTTTTATTTTGTTGATTTGTCTTTCATTCATCCTATTTATTTTGGGATTTATTCAGTTTGTTTCATATATTAATGGCTCATTATTTTTTGCTGATGCTTGTAATCCAGTTTATAGCTATAGAATATATGTTTTATCCATTCACCTGCTATTTATTTGGGAGTTGATTCCAATGTGTGGCTCTTGTAAATAAGTTCTTATGAGCATTTGTGAATAAATATTTTCATGAAAATATGATGCTTTCTTTCACTAGTTAAATACTTAGGAGATCAATTTCTGGATCATAATATAGATATAAGACTAACATGGTAAGAAGCTACCAAACTACAGTGGTTGTACCATTTTTTCTTGCCACTAATATTATATGAGAGTTGCATCCTCCAGGACTTTGCTGGTGCTTGGTGTGCTCAATGTTTTTACCTTAGGCCTTTCCACTGGGAGTGTACTGCTATCTTGTAGTTTTCATTTATTTTTCCCTGATGGTTAAGGATGTTGAGCATCTTTTCACAAACTTGATGTTTGTGTATATTCTTCATAGCAGTATCTATTTAAATCTTATGGCTGTTTCTCCTTTGGTGTCTCTATTTTCTTATTAACTACTGTACAAATCCTTTTCCAGATATATATATATATATATATATATATATATATATATATATATATATATATATATACTCTCAACCAATGACTTGTGTGTTCTATCTTCCAACCACAAATTTGGAAGAGTTGATTTTTTTTAGGTGATTCTTTCAGGTTTTTCAGACATTAATATATTCTCTTTTCTATTTTGTTTTTTATTTGTTAGTTTTTTTAATTGGTTGTTCAAAACATTACAAAGCTCTTGACATATCATATTTCATACATTTGATTCAAGTGGGTTATGAACTCCCATTTTTACCCCGTATACAGATTGCAGAATCACATCGGTTACACATCCACGTTTTTACATATTGCCATACTTGTGACTGTTGTATTCTGCTATCTTTCCTATCCTCTACTATCTTCCCTCCCCTCCCATCCCATCTTCTCTCTCTACCCCATCTACTGTAATTCATTTCTCTCCCTTGATTTTTTTCCCTTTCCCCTTACATCCTCTTATATGTAATTTTGTATAACAATGAGGGTCTACTTCCATTTCCATGCAATTTCCCTTCTCTCTCCTTTTCCGTCCCACCTCATGTCCCTGTTTAATGTTAATCTTTTTCTCATGCTCTTCCTCCCTGCTCTGTTTTTAGTTGCTCTCCTTATATCAAAGAAGACATTTGGCATTTGTTTTTTAGGGATTGGCTAGCTTCACTTAGCATAATCTGCTCTAATGCCATCCATTTCCCTGCAAATTCCATGATTTTGTCATTTTTTAGTGCTGAGTAATACTCCATTGTGTATAAATGCCACATTTTTTTAATCCATTCATCTATTGAAGGGCATCTGGGTTGGTTCCACAGTCTAGCTATTGTGAATTGTGCTGCTATGAACATCGATGTAGCAGTATCCCTATAGTACGCTCTTTTAAGGACTTCAGGGAATAGTCCGAGAAGGGCAATAGCTGGGTCAAATGGTGGTTCCATTCCCAGCTTTCCCAGGAATCTCCATACTGCTTTCCAAATTGGCCGCACCAATTTGCAGTCCCACCAGCAATGTACAAGTGTACCCTTTTCCCCACATCCTCGCCAGCACTTATTGTTGTTTGACTTCCTAATGGCTGCCAATCTTACTGGAGTGAGATGGTATCTTAGGGTGGTTTTGATTTGCATTTCTCTGACTGCTAGAGATGGTGAGCATTTTTTCATGTACTTGTTGATTGATTGTATATCCTCCTCTGAGAAGTGTCTGTTCAGGTACTTGGCCCATTTGTTGATTGGGTTATATGTTTTCTTATTGCTTAATTTTTTGAGTTCTTTGTATACTCTGGATATTAGGGCTCTATCTGAAGTGTGAAGAGTAAAGATTTGTTCCCAGGAAGTAGGCTCCCTATTTACCTCTCTTATTGTTTCTCTTGCGGAGAAAAAACTTTTTAGTTTGAGTAAGTCCCATTTGTTGATTCTTGTTTTTAACTCTTGTGCTATGGGTGTCCTATTAAGGAATTTGGAGCCCGACCCCACAATATGTAGATCGGAGCCAACTTTTTCTTCTCTCAGATGCAGAGTCTCTGATTTGATATCAAGCTCCTTGATCCATTTTGAGTTAACTTTTGTGCATGGTGAGAGAAAGGGATTCAGTTTCATTTTGTTGCATATGGATTTCCAGTTTTCCCAGCACCATTTGTTGAAGATGCTATCCTTCCTCCATTGCACGCTTTTAGCCCCTTTATCGATTATAAGATAGTTGTAATTTTGCGGATTGGTTTCTGTGTCCTCTATTCTGTACCATTTGTCCACCCACCTGTTTTGGTACCAGTACCATGCTGTTTTTGTTACTATTGCTCTGTAGTACAGTTTGAAATCTGGTATCGCTATACCTCCTGATTCACACTTCCTGCTTAGAATTGCTTTTGCTATTCTGGGTCTTTTATTTTTCCATATGAATTTCATGATTGCTTTCTCTATTTCTACAAGAAATGCCGTTGGGATTTTGATTGGCATTGCATTGAACCTATAGAGAACTTTGGGTAATATCGCCATTTTGATGATGTTAGTTCTGCCTATCCATGAACAGGGTATATTTTTCCATCTTCTAAGATCTTCTTCTATTTCTCTCTTTAGGGTTCTGTAGTTTTCACTGTATAAATCTTTCACCTCTTTTGTTAGGTTGATTCCCAAGTATTTTATTTTTTTTGAGGATATTGTGAATGGGGTGGTTTTCCTCATTTCCAGTTCAGAAGATTTGTCGCTGATATACAGGAATGCCTTTGATTTATGCGTGTTGATTTTATATCCTGCCACTTTGCTGAATTCATTTATTACTTTGTAGACCCTTTTGTGTCTTCTAGGTATAGGATCATATCATCCGCAAATAGTGATAATTTAAGTTCTTCTTTTCCTATCTTAATGCCTTTAATTTCGTTTGTCTGTCTAATTGCTCTGGCCAGCATTTCGAGAACTATATTGAATAGAAGTGGTGAGAAAGGGCATCCCTGTCTTGTTCCAGATTTTAGAGGGAATGCCTTCAGTTTTTCTCCATTTAGAATGATGCTAGCCTGAGGCTTAGCATAGATAGCTTTTACAATGTTGAGGTAAGTTCCTGTTATCCCTAGTTTTTCTAGTGTTTTGAACATAAAGGGATGCTGTACTTTGTCGAATGCTTTTTCTGCGTCTATCGAGATGATTATATGGTTCTTATCTTTAAGTCTATTGATGTGGTGAATAACATTTATTGATTTCCATATATTGAACCAGCCTTGCATCCCAGGGATGAATCCTACTTGATCATGGTGCATGATCTTTTTGGTATGTTTTTGTATCCTATTTGCCAGAATTTTATTGAGAATTTTTGCATCTAAATTCATTAGGGATATTGGTCTGTAGTTTTCTTTCTTTGAGGTGTCTTTATCTGGTTTGGGAATCAGGGTGATATTGGCCTCATAGAATGAATTTGGAAGTTCTCCCTCTTTTTTCTATCTCCTGAAATAGATTGTGGAGTATTGGTATTAGTTCTTCTTTAAAGTTCTTGTAAAACTCTGCTGTATATCCATCCGGTCCTGGGCTTTTCTTGGTTGGTAGTCTTTTGATGGCTTCTTCTATTTCCTCCCTTGATATTGATCTGTTTAGGTTGTTTATATCTTCCTGACTCAATCTCTGGGTAGTTCATACGTCTTAATGAATTTATTGATGCCTTCACTATCTTCTATGTTATTAGAGTATAGGGTTTCAAAATAATTTCTAATTATCTTCTGTATTTCTGAATTGTCTGTTGTGATGTTGCCTTTTTCATCCCGTAAGCTAGTAATTTGGGTTCTCTCTCTTCTTCTCTTTGTTAGCGTGGCTAGTGGTCTATCAATCTTATTTATTTTTTCAAAGAACCAACTTTTAGTTTTGTCAATTTTTTTGATTGTTTCTTTTGTTTCGATTTCATTGATTTCAGCTCTAATTTTAATTATTTCTTTCCTTCTACTGTATTTGCTGATGATTTGTTCTTCTTTTTCTAAGGCTTCAAGGTGTAGTGTGAGGTCATTCATTTGTTGGCTTTTCCTTCTTTTAAGGAATGAACTCCATGCAATTAATTTTCCTCTTAGTACTGCTTTCATAGTGTCCCAGAGATTTCGATATGTTGTGTCTGAGTTTTCATTTACCTCTAAGAATTTTTTAATTTCCTCTTTGATGTCTTCTGTAACCCTTTGTTCATTCAGTAGCATATTGTTTAATCTCCATGTGGTGTAGGATTTTTCCTTTCTCATTTTATTATTGATTTACAATTTCATTCCATTATGATCAGATAAAATGCATGGTAGTATCTCAACTCCTTTGTAATTGCTAAGATTTGCCCTGTGACATAATACATGGTCTATTTTTGAGAAGGATCCATGTGCTGCTGAGAAGAAAGTGTATCCGCTTGATGTTAGGTGGTATATTCTGTACATATCAATTAAGTCTAAATTATTAATTGTATTATTGAGATCTATGGTTTCTTTATTCAACTTTTGTTTGGAAGATCTGTCCAGTGGTGAGATTATTGTGTTGTGGTCTATTTGACTCTTGAACTTGAGAAGAGTTTGTTTGATGAACGTAGCTGCACCATTGTTTGGGGCATATATATTAATGATCGTCAAGTCTTGTTGGTGTATGGTTCCCTTGAGCAGTATGTAGTGTCCTTGTTTATCCCTTTTGATTAACTTTGGCTTGAAGTCTATTTTATTTGATACAAGTATGGACACGGCTGCTTGCTTCCAGGTTCCGTATGAGTGATATGATTTTTCCCAACCTTTTATCTTCAGTCTGTGTATGTCTTTTCCTATCAGATGAGTCGCCTGTAGGCAATATATTTTTGGATCTTTTTTTTAATCCATTCTACTAGCCTATGTCTTTTGATTGGTGCATTTAAGCCATTAACATTTAGGGTTACTATTGAGATATGGTTTGTATTTCCAGCCATATTTGATTATGTATGTTACTTAACAAGATTTGTTTTTCCTCTATGATTAGTTTTTCCTTTAGTGTACTACCTCCTGCTGTTGGTTTTCATTGTTATTTTTCATTTCCTCTTCCTGTAATGTTTTGCCAAGGATGTTTTGAAGAGCTGGTTTTCTAGCTGCAAATTCTTTTAACTTTTATTTATCGTGGAAGATTTTTATTTCATCTTCAATCCTGAAGCTTAATTTCACTGGATACATGATTCTTGGTTGGAACCCTTTTTCTTTCAGCGTTTGAAATATGTTGTTCCAGGATCTTCTAGCTTTCAGAGTCTGTGTTGAAAGATCAGCAGTTATCCTGATTGGTTTATCCCTAAATGTAATCTGCTTCCTCTCCCTTTTGGCTTTTAAGATTCTCTCCTTATTCTGTATGTTGGGCATCTTCATTATTATGTGTTTTGGTGTGGATCTCTTATGATTTTGTACATTCGGTGTCCCTGTAGGCTTCTAGTATTTGGATTTCTTTTTCATTCTTTAATTCTGGGAAGTTTTCTAGTATTATTTCATTGAATAGATTGCTCATTCCCTTGGTTTGGACCTCTATACCCTCTTGTATCCCAATAACTCTTAGGTTTGGTTTCTTTATGTTATCCCATAATTCTTGGATGTTCTGCTCATCATTTCTTAACATTCTCGCTGAACTGTCTATGTTCTTTTCAAGTTGAAAAACTTTGTCTTCGTTGTCTGAAGTTCTATCTTCTAAGTGTTCTACTCTGCTGGTAATACTCTCATTTGAGTTTTTAATTTGGTTTATTGTTTCCTGCATTTCCAGGATTTCTGTTTGTTTGTTTTTTTATATCCTCTATCTTCCTATAGAGTTGATCTTTTGCTTCTTGGATTTGTTTATGTAATTCATTGTCAAAGTGATCTTTCATTGTCTGAATTTACTGTATAATGTCTTCCTTGAGACTCCAGATCATCTGAAGCATGTATATCCTGAACTCTTTGTCTGACATTCCATCAGCTGCAGATATTACCTCATCTAATGTTGAATTGACCTGTATTGTTGTGGTCCTTTTTTTCCTTGTCTTTTCATACTGCTCATGATTCTTTCTAGCTTTGTGAAACTGTTGTGCTAATGTTTTTCCCCTTATATATTTGTATTGTTCTTATATAGCTCCAAAATCCCTCTTTTGCGGAGAAAGACAATGTTAACAGTTCCCAATATCAACAGTACATCATCTAAGCACAAGTTTTCATTATTAATACATTTATAGTTAGATTCTAAGTCTATAGATATTGGTTTTAATTATTACTTAAGAATATATTTATTAGTTTTATAAAAGGCATCCCATATCTGGTGGCATATAGAAAACTTAATTTCAGGTGAAGGATGTTATACTTAGAGGGAAAGGAGTGAGGGTAAGAGGTTAAACTAACTTAGCACCTTTGGAGAACTCTAACCAATACACTGGTAGTTTATGGAAGAACGTATAGACTCGACCTCCTATCTGTATTTAGATAGTTACCCTATGTAGAGATAGCAAAATTTAGGAGATTGAAAGTGGGATAGAGAGAATACAAATGAAAAAAAAAAGAAAAAAAATAACAAGGAAGAAAAGAGAAATATGAGAAGGAAAAGGAAAGATAGAAATAAAGAAAAAAATGGGGGGAAGGTGGGGTATATGCAATTCCTCTATATTATATTACTTGGTAATTCAGTTGTTCATGCACAGTTCTTGGTTTCATATATGTTGAAGGTTGTGGAAGAGAGAGAAGAAAAGAGAGAAAGAAAGAGAAAAAAAAGTCTCTCAGAACACTGTTTTCCTTGCTTCCAGTAGGTGGCGTTGTCTATTCCTAGCTTGAGCCTCTGTATTCAGGGTGGTAGCCAGTGTGAAAGGAAATGAGCTTCCACCTGTATCTTCCCTATTCTAGTCTCTGAGGTAGAAACCAGGTGCCTGTACAGTTGTTGTTTTGCGTTGATAGATACAACCCCCAAAAGCTTGTGGGAAATATTTTGAGTTAACGCAGCTAAGGGTCGGGGAGTTGGAAACCGGGTACCTGGATCAGCTGCAGAACCGTGCTGTAGCCATACCTCCTTTGATGGGTTTTAAGGGTTGATGGGCTTCCTCTGGACTAGCACACGGGGCGGGGCCGGACTTTCTCCTCCGGTCTGACCGTCTTCCTCCTCTGGTCTGGCTTGGAGCGTGCCTATTTGTTAGTTTTTGAGACAGGCTCTCTTCTCTCTACATTGCTTAGGACATTGCAAAGTTGCTGAGGCAGGCTTTTGATTTAGATCCTCCTTCCTTATCCTGCTAAGCTGCTGGGATTACAGGCTTGTGTCACCATGCCCAGCAGAGCTAAAGGTTTTTTTTTTTTTTTTTTTTTTTGTTTTTTAAGGGAGAGAGAGAGAGAGAGAGAGAGAGAGAGAGAGAGAGAGAGAGAATGAATTTTAATATTTACTTTTTAGTTTTTCGGCAGACACAAAATCTTTGTTTGTATGTGGTGCTGAGGATCGAACCCGGGCCACACTCATGCCAGGCTAGCGCGCTACTGCTTGAGCTACATCCCCAGCCCAAGCTAAAGTTTTTAACTAGGAGTAATTCAAAATTCTTGAGTTTTTCAATTATTGTTTATTATTGTGGTGTCTCACCTAAAAATTTTGTACCTAATCCATACTCAACAAGGATCTTCCTCTGTGTTTTCTGGTAGAAACTTTGTAGGTGTAAGATTTATGTTTGGATCCATATGATCCATTTGAATAGATTTTTGTATACACCTTGTTGTATGGATCACAGTTAATACTTGGATGTTTAGATATCGATTTCTCCTAGCACCTTTTGTTGAAACGATTATCTATTCTCCACTGAATTGCCTTTCCATCCTTGTGAAAAATCAGTTATCCATATATGTGTGGGTGTATTTCTAGACTCTCTATGCTGTTCCTTTGATATACATATTTGGCTAATTTGATGCCAAAACCTTACTGTCTTGATTATTGTAGGTTCATAAAAAATTTTGAAATCAAGTAGCATTGTTCTCTAACTGTTCTTTTTACAAAGTTTTCCTTATAGTGTTGATCCTTTGTATTTTAATATGAATTTTAGAATCAGCCTTCTAGTGTTTTATCCATTGAGTTAGAATTTTTATTAAGATTGCATTGAATCTATAGATTGTATTGGAAGAATAGACAATTCTAAGTCTTCTGACCTATGAAGATGGTATGTCCTCCATTTATTTAGGTCTTCTTTAATTCTCTCAGCAAAGCTTTCTGGTGTTCTTTGTATAGACATGGCACATCCGTGATCAGATATTTATAAATATTTCATAATTTTTGATGCTACCAAACATGGCAATATTTTAATTGAACTGTCAACTATCAATTGCAAAAATAGTAGTGAAGAACCCTTTTGGTTGAAACTACAGTCTGCTCCAGGATTGAAAAGATGTTTGATATTTAATATGATTTTTCCTGTATTTCAATATCAGTTTATAGAATTCATTGACAATATATTGAAACTAGTGAGGAAAAACTATCCCAGAGCCAATTCTATCGGTCATTTTCAAAAAAATCACAAATAAATAAATATTTTAGAAGATTTAAACTTTAAATTTGTGGTTAGAAATGTATCTGTTGAGCTGGGGACAGTGCTGCACACCTATAATCCCAAAAGCTTGGGCAACTGAGGCAAGAGGATCACAGGTTCAAAGCCAGCCTCAGGAAAAGTGAGGTGCTAAGCAACTCATGAGATCCTGTCTCTAAATAAAATACAAAAAAATATGGCTGGGGATGCAGCTCAGTGGTCAAGTTCCCCTGAGTTTAATCTCAGGTACTCCCCCCTACCCTCAAGAAGAAAGAAATGAATCTTTTGAATTGAAATGTGTGGATTTTCTGCTTTAGATCCCAGCAAATTCACCACACTAAATTCTTGGTATCTTGGGTGGTGAGATAAGGGGAAATAACGTGTGTAGTGGATATGTATGTGTTTATATATGTTTGTATATGTCCCTAAGGCTGCCAGGAATTTATTGTGAGTGATAAATGGAGTTAGATAATACGGTCTTGTCTGTCCTCTTTGTATTCTGGCATATATTAGGAATAAGATCAGTGTGTTAGTTGTTATTCCCATCTTTGCTTGACCAGCATGGTTACTGTAGTGACTCATTGATTATTATAATATTGGTACAGAATGAGCATCCATTTTTGTTACCTACCATATTATTATTATATTATAGCACTAACTGACATGTTTTGTAATTCTTTCATTCACTCTAGAATTGTGAGTTGAAATTTAATTTCATGGCAGTTTTCTCTCTTTCCCATACTTATTATTCATATATTATTAATGTCAGTATTACTCAAGTATTCCCCTTTTTTCAAAGAGTTCACTTCTGTTATTATAATTGTATATTTTATGCTCCAGTTGTCCCCAAATAGCCCAGCGGAATGCCCTTTAATTTGACCTCAGTGTTCATTTGACACTTCCATAGAATTTCTTGAGTATGCACTTTGTTCTGTGAGCCTGATCATCTCCCTTTCTGTAGAAAAGAAGTCATGAAGCCCACCTCAGACCACCACATTGAGCATTAGGAGAGCCCAAAAACCTCAACCCATAGCCTATGACATCTAATAGGACCTCAATAAGATTACCATTCCAGCTTGGCATCCTTCATTGTGCCAGTGTCATGCTTCTGACACTAACAGTACCATGGCTACAGAGAGATGACTTGGAAAAGTCACAGCAAACAATAATAAGTCCATATTTCCATTATGGTTGCCTTTCATTGTCAATGATGTGTGGGGCAGGGTTGTGTGATGGAGCTGGGAAAAGGACAAGTATCATTGTCCTTTTAACATTTAACATTTAACACAGTGAGGACAAGCAAGGAATGGCCACTCCATCCCCTGCATTTCATGTGCTTTTCCATACTCTTACTTTCCTCTCTATTCATCTCTATGCTTTCTTTCTCCTCTCTCTTCTAGTTAAATATCTGAGAAGGGTGTGCATGCTATACCAGAACCAAGAGCTCATAGAGAAGAACCATGTGTGGTGTGGAATCTGTTAGGCTACTGGAAAAGAGTAGACAGAACACAGGGACACTATAGGTAAGTCACTTCCCTTTTACAATATTTGTTTATTCAACAGGATAAAAATTCATAATCTTCTAACCACCAGGAAAACTTTGGAGTTTAAGTGTGATCCCATATAAGAAAATAACCTGTGGTCTTAGTTAAAAGCAAAGATCTGAGCAATTTGGAGTAATTACATTAACAGAGACACCCCAGATGTCCCAGAAACCTTCATGGGTTGCATGAAATTAGTGGTACACAAATGTGAGTTGTTTGGTTAGCATTTTTCTAAGTGTGGTTCGTTGATTGATCACTTCATCAAAATCATCAGGGGTTTCTTATTAAAATAACCAATTTTTGTGTCCACATCAAGTGCTGAATCAAAACCATTGAGGTGGGTTAGGAGGTGTCTATATTATTAGAATTCTTTCAGTTGGTTCTGGTACTCATCCAGGTTTGAAAAATGGTGCTGTGAATTTATAACAAGGTATACCTTTGATGTAAAATTTCATTGTTGGTCTCTCCTCCTTGTTGACTTTAAATATCTGTGTTTTTTTGTTTAAATTATTTATGTACCTTTATTTTTTATTTATTTATATGTGGTGTGAGGATCAAACCCAGTGTTCACACATGCTAGGAAAGTGCTCTGCCACTGAGCCACAGCCCTAGTCCCAATATCTGTGTCTTTTCTGTCAGATCAAACTGGTTGCAAGCAATTTATCCAAATAAGTGATATTTGTTCACTGACTTGTGTTCAAGGCTCTGGGAAAACAACATAGATAACAAGATAGCCTCCTTGGAGGTGTCATTCTAATTGTGAAAACTGGCAATAAGCAAGAAAACATATCAATAAGCAGGGTGATTTAATATAAGGACCTGTGCTTTATTGTGGAAAAAAAAAACAGTAGAAAATGTCAAGGATTATGATAGGTTGGGTAGCAGTGAAGTTTTTTCCTCAGGAAGCAACATTTGCGCTAGGTGCTGAATGACAAAAAGAAGCAAGGCATGGACAAGCCATTCTGTCCGCGTCCCTGCAATGTGTAGGCACCAGTTGAATCAGGATCAGAGTGCAATGCAAGCTCAGTGGCTGGATCCTGGTGAACAATGTGCAGACTGGTGGCAGGTGGGTGAAGAGGGCAGATGGAGCCACAGGGTTTGGGCTGTGTAAGGAGTTTGGAGGGTTAGAGTATGGGCATGACATGATCTGGGTCTTTTATTACTCAGGTGACACTGGCCTCTCTGTGAATGTATTGGAAAGGGACAACTATCTTGTGCTGACAACCTTTAGGAGAATGTTGCCCAAGGCCATGGGAGGGATGAGGGAAGATGGGAGCTGTGCTACAGCAGGTGCAGAGGGAGGGGTATGCCCGGACAGCACGTGTCTGGAGGAAGGGCAGGAGGGACCTGCAGTGGCTGGGCATGGGGGTGGTGTGAGGATGAGACAGAATCAAAGGCCCCTGGGCTTGTTCTGCCATGTGGAGACGTGGTGGTGCTGTTTTCTGAGATCAGTTGCTCCGAGTGTCTGACATTCTCAGGATAGTTAGTTTGGTTATCCAATAGTAGTCATAGTGAAATTTAGTGATTTAATATAATGTGTCAATTGATGAATAAGATTCAGTTCTAAGTCTGTTGCCCTTTAATAATGACAGATACAAACTCAAAAACAATCAAAGCTGAAAAATCTCATCTTGCAGGTATTTATACAACAACTCAGGATATTGCTCATTGACCTTTTACTTAACACTATTCTAAGAGTTTTTCAGATATCACCTCAAGTAATTCTCAAGGTAGCAATCTATGTCATAAGGAAAAATGTTCCCTCTACTTAACAGAAAGGAAACTGAGGTACAGACCCAAGTTTATGAGCCAGATATCCAAATAATGTTACACTTGATTTTTTTTAATAATGGGATTTATATGCATTTGCCAAAATAAAACAGAAAGTAATGTTTGTTTTAAAACATTTTCTATTCCAGGGTCATTCTGCATAATCCCCATTTTGTAGAGGAGGCATTAAAGTCATTATAAAGCAAACTAAAAGTATTCAAAGTCATGCAGTTTGTCAGAAGCAGTGTTTGTCCCTAGCCTGTGTCTGTTACCACACTCCTAAACTGCACACTCAGGAAGAAGAAACACATCCTGGTTGAACCCCATCAGCCCATGGCAAAGTAGGCTGAAGTAGGCTGTGGCTGTGACTTACATT
The DNA here is from genome assembly GCF_048772815.1 of Callospermophilus lateralis. Lineage (NCBI taxonomy): Eukaryota > Metazoa > Chordata > Mammalia > Rodentia > Sciuridae > Callospermophilus > Callospermophilus lateralis. The sequence continues at coordinate 82,526,533 of NC_135325.1, read as the reverse complement.
CACTGAGTGATGGTGGTGTTGTTCACATATATCCTCATTATTTTCTGCCTGCTTTCCACAACTTTTCTTTTCTTGTAATGAGGTGTTGAAATCCCAATTATGACAGTGGATTCATATGTTTCTGCTGAAATTTTGTCAATTGTAGCCTCATGTTTTTTAAAATAATTTTTAAGATGTTTATGGACCTTTATTTTATTCATTTATTTATATGCAGTGCTGAAAATTGAACCCAGTTCCTCACACATGCTATGCAAGTGCTCTACCACTGAGCTACAGTCCTGGCCCCATGATTTTGACACATACACAATGAGGATTATAATGTCTTCTTGAGAAATTGGCCTCTTTATCACTATGTAATTCCCATCTTTATCCATGTAAACTTTCTTTGTTCTGCAATCAGCCCACCTTGAAATTCATGAGTGTATTCTAGCTTTCATTTGATTAGTGTTAAAAGTAAAGAGATGGAGAAAGACATACCATGGTAATATTAGGCATTTTTTAATTTATGTGAGTTTCTCATAGACAGAATACACTTGGGGTTTGGATTTTTGATCCCCTCTGATAATCTTTTACTTGGTTTATTTAGACCATTGACATTCAAAGAAATATTGATATGGTTGCATGAACACCTATTTTATTTGTTCCTGTTCTCTATTTGTTGCCTTTGTTCATTGTTCATATCTGTCTCCTATTCTTTTTCTACAGTTTTTGGTAGAAAGTGCTTACACTTTCTATTCTTTCTCACTTTTTAGTTATACTTATTGATACATTTTTTAGTGTTTACCCTATAGTTTGCTGTATATGTTTATAAATAATACAAGTGTACTTTCATATTCCATACTGAATTACAGGTAATGAAATTAATCTTATGTTAAAAGAATAATCCTAATCCTTCTCTATTGTTCCAATATCATTGCTACCATTCATTACACCTACACAGAAGCATACATTATCATACATACATATACACATATAATCAAAAACACTGTTGCTATTATTATTTTGAGTAATCTGTAATCTGTTAGATCATTGCAGAGAAATATGGGACCCTCCTGGCCCCAGGCAGTGTGATGTCCTGCTCCAGTTAATCCTATATCTAATTTCCATGTAAAGGTGGGGCCAGGAAGAATAAGACAGTTAAAGGCTCTCCTAGCCTAGATTCCCCTCTAAAAAATGAGGGTAAAATGCTAACACATCCCTAGCTCTTTTTATTTTTATTTTATTTTACTTTTTGGTACAGGAGATTAAACCCAGGGGCACTTAACCATTCAGCCACATCCCCAGTCTTTTTTAATATTTCATTTAGAGACAGGGTCTCACTAAGTTTCTTAGTGTCTCACTAAGTTGCTGAGGCTGAGTTTGAACTCAGCCTCAATCCTCTTGCCTCAGCCTCCAAAGTGACTGGGATTGCAGGAGTGCACTCTTACACCTGACTATTGTTATTTTGACCCCAATGCTAATCCCATTACCTCCTATAATACCCTGTAGTGAGTTTTCATCTGCACCATCAGCTTCTTCAAAGTTACAGGGTTTTTGAATGAATACCTATGAGAGCTCAATACTAAAACTATAGGATTTTAAGTTCTAGATGGTCACGATGTATAGCGGAATCTACTGAGTGTCCTAAGGGAAAGGCAAGAGTTAGAATCTCATTTCTTACTAGATGACTCTGAAGTATTGTTTGTCAGTGAGTTTGATTTTTCATCTATAAATTGGGAGTAATGATGCCTTCCTCATAGAATCTTTGTGAGATTACACCAAAATGCATTTAACTATAAACCTGTAAGTGACATTATATAGTAGCTTCCCCATTTGCAACCATTTTTCTGTAAAATGTTTCTGAGATTACTCTAATGATTTGATCTTGTTTTGTTTTTATAATCTTAGCCATACTGCATGATCATACTTATGCACATGCCCTAGACTTTCTGCAGACCAGACCTAAGAGTACAGCAGCTGGCAGGGCTCTCACTTGCTTCTTGCTTAGATGTTGGTAAGTGTCTACACAAAGAAGTTGTGACAATCTTTTCCTGTCTCAAATTGTATGAAGTTATCATGGCCCCACATTTTCCATTTAAAGGCAGTGCAATGTAAACACAAAATCACTGATTTGGAATTGTTTTCAAACATAGAAGTTATTCCAGAACATTATGAGGCTGTGGCAAGCCAGGCCTGGGCTGTGTATGTGTGAACTATGAGTATGAGTACATGAATGGACTGGACTGACATTGCCTCTCTGTTTGGGCTGGCAATGTATGTGTCCTTTTTGCTCGCTCTGCCTATGATTCCCACATAGCACATGGGATGGGTGTGGCCTTCGAAGATGTTAGTCAATCTGCTGACCACAGGATATCATGAAGCTGGACACAATCCTGTGAAACCTGACTCCCCCTCCCGCCTTCATTGGGATGGAACTTTCTCAAGTGTTTTCCCCTCAATAAAAAGGGGCTTCACAACATCCTCTTCCACTTTTTAGTCTGCCTCCCTTGTGGGAGCTGGAGAAGAGAGGCTGTCACTGAAGAATACCGAGAAAAAGGTATTTTCTCTGTCTCAGTGTGATTATTTCGTGCCAGCCTAGTTCACCTGAAGTGACCCTGAATAACTTTGTTGTGTGTTGCAACACATGGTATAACGTGGGATCGTTGTCCTTGCATTTAGAAACCCACATGTGAAATATGCTGCTATATTTTGCATATTTGTCCCCTACAGAACCCATATTAGGATTTGATTGCCATTGTGACAGTATTAGGAAGTGAAATTTCTGAGAATGGATTGTACTGTCAAGTCCCTGCCCTCAAAATGAATCACTACTGTTATCACAGGGGTGGGTTCATTTTAAAAGTATGGGTTTGGCTTTCTTTTGTTCTTTCTCTCTTTCCTGCCATCTTACTCTCGGCTATGTGATTAGGCAGCAAAAATAGCCTCACAAGATATAAGCATGTTGAGCATGGACTTTTCAGGCTCTAGAAACATGAGGAAATACATTTATGTGGTTTATAAACTGCCCAGTCTTACCAGAGACCTTGCACCTAATAGAAGAAAAAGTAGGCCCAAATCTTCATCATGTTGGATTAGGTCCTGACTTCCTTAACTATACTTCTAAAGTATATAAGAAATAAAATCAATAATTAATTAATGGATGGATTAAAACTAAAAATCTTCTTCTCAGCTGAGGAAACAATCAATAATGTGAAGAGAGAGCCCAAAGAGTGGGAGAACATCTTTTCTACATGCACATCAGATAGAGCACTAAAAGTAGTATGGAGATTCCTTAGAAAACTTGGAATGGAACTACCATTTGACCCAGCTATCCCACTCCTCTGACTATACCCAAGGGGCTTAAAGTCAGAATACTATAGTGACAAAGCCACGTCCATGTTTATAACAGGTGAATTCACAATCGCTAAAGTGTGGAACCAAACTACATGCCTCTAGTCTAACAATTTACATATTTATTGCATGTATGCATGCATTGGTTTATTTTTGGACATATGTTTCTGAACATACCATCAATTCATTTTTTGCTGAGAGCCATAGCCCAGTCGGAATGACATATGGCATTTTTTGCCAGAATGGAGTGGTTGAGAGGTGACCCCAGCAAGCTATTGAGATGATAATGGTTATGTTAAGCTGTGTATTCAATTGTAAATTAGACCCCTGCTGTCCGCCTTAGCCTGCTACTTTGGAGTTCTCACTCTACTTTGGAGTTCCAATGAACTCCAAATGGAAATGAGGGATTTCCGGTTGGTGTGTGGTGTGTCCTGGGAGAAGGCCTCCTGTGTGGCTTTTGGCGGAAAAGCGTGCGTGCAGTGCTGGTAAGAGCTGAAATAAAGTAGTTGCTGTTTGAACCTACAAGGCTTTGTGGCAGCTCGGTTATTCGTGCCCAGCCAGACTGCAGCAATTTTTGAAGGGCTTTCACAGTGAAATGTTCGTGATAAATGCTTTTGAAACCACTCTTGAAATTTAGAATCTATTTCCAATCCTTTTCATAAGATGAGCCTTCATTGCAAGCATTCATGCTCAGTAATTGAGAGGACTTTAGTACAAACTGTTCCCTGAGTCAAATAAAAAACTATATCTTTAGCAGGTTTTGTGATTAGTGTGAAGCAATGACAAGGAGCATTTGTTCACCATAAGAAGTGTTGAAATGAAACATTCTCTCCTGCTACAGGGGTATCCCCTAGCAAGCAAGTCACTTTCATGAGGCACACATAGACAAGAATCCTGCAGCAGACAGCTGGTAGGGATGCCTTGTTATCCTTGGCCTTTGGAATTATCCCAACACAGTACTTTTGTCATGAGTGTCTTTCCACATTGAAGAAAATATAAGGGATAGATTAAAAATTCCTAAGGTCAATCAATGTATGGATGACTTGAGTAGGTTTCTGCCTACTAAATGACAATATTATTCTACTCCTGCATCCCTGAAATAACACAGATTCTCCAAATGACATTATTTGATATTTGTAGATCACAGAGTTGATTATGGTGAGTCTCTTAGCTTTCTAAGAGATGGGTAACTGCTTGGAATGGTGAATTTTACATGCTAAATTACAGAGTGCTAGCTCATCTTCAAGTGCCTTAGGAGCTATTCCTGTGTCTCTGTACTAGTACTATACCCCTAGTGTCATGTTTGAAGCAAACACAATTATTGAAAAAAGGGCAGGCTTTTTTCCCACCAAACTGGGCAGAGTTCCTAAATTAGTGCACTTTCCCAGGTGGCCTGAAGGGTGAAGGAGTTTTGCTTTCACAGAAAGGCACAGGGACAAAAGGAGGCTGCCTTAGAAGCATTTCTGTACCAACTGGCCCATTGCGGTTGCCATAGAAACTTGATGTCATTATGGCGACTGTGAAGATATTCTAAAGGAGACCCACCTGCTGTGACAGCCTGCCAACTGGTCTTTGGACTCAGGGGAGGGTGTGAGTGCCCCTGCTGTGAAGCTGAGCCTCCCTGGGAAAGGGGGGACATGAAGGGATCCCCTATCCGAGTTGCCTCATTCCTGTTCTGGGACTTGGCGCCCAGCTGATGTGAGAGGGAAGGAGACTGGGGTCCTCCTGGCCCCAGGCAGCGCGATGTCCCACTGCAAGGTGTCCTGGACCTCCTTTGCATGTAAAGGCTGGACGCAGGAGGGTAAGACAGGGAAGCGCCCTCCGTGACGCAGCTTGTACTCTGTAAAATGTGGGTAGGAATGCTCCCCCATGGCACTGCTGGAACCTTCTGGAATAAAACAGGTGTAAGCCCCATTGCTCTGTGGTTATTGTGGGATCCCGAATGGTCACTTCAGTGCTTAGCATGGTTTCATGGATGTAGATATTCCAACAAAACAGTAACTTCTGGATTCTGGTTCCCCCTGGGCAGCTCTTCATCTGGTGACTGAGCTCATATCAAGTGTCTGAAGAAGACAGTTTCTGAGGATGTGTGTCATGGTGGCTGCTGAAGCTTCTGCTCCAGATCTTAAGGGCAGCAGGAGATCCCTGACACTTATATCCCTGGTAAGATATAACACCTGTCTCAAGTGAGTTCAGAGATCTGAATGAGAAAGAGTATATGGTGGAATAGCGCGCGCGCGCGCACACACACACACACACACACACACACAGACACAGTGTTCAAAAAATAGCCAGTAAGTAGAGAAGCTACTTTGATCTGATCCTTTAAGAAATTTTAGCTGGTGACATTTACCTTCATCAGCTATCATACTTTGTATTAACCCTTGAGGCCCATCTTAGGGGTTCCTTTTTTGGTCACAAACTCATAAATAGTTGGTAAGTAACTTGCTATTTAACATGCATATGTAGTACATAAATTTTCTGACTATTAATCAGCAAATCTCGTGTTGGGTATTGAAATATGTAGTTGATTACAAAAAAAGTCCTTCTAGCAATATGAAATTGTAACATGAATTTTCCTGGGTAGTTACAGTTTTATTCATTGTCTAATGATTATTTTATTTTTTTACACATACATGACAGTAGAATTTAATGATTATTTTTTAGCCAGAAATGTTCCAAGGGTTAGCTTAAAATGTCACTTATAAGAATTTATAATTTTAGGGGCTGGGGTTGTGGCTCAGCGGTAGCACGCTTGCCTAGCATGTGTGAGGCACTGGGTTTGGTAGAGCCACATACAAATAAATAAAAATTTAAAAAAATCTAAAAATAAAAAATATGTTAAAAAAGAATTTATAATTTTAAATATTGTGTATTGTACAAAAATATTGTGTATTTTTCTATTATTGTGATATCTAGTAACATCCTTCAAATGACCGGGTGCTCTTTAGTACTATTCTGGTTATTTTCCCAGAACATCATATTTTTAGAACATTCTCCCTTCACCATGCTCTTTCTCCAGGCATTCACTTATGTTTTGTTAACATATTAATTTGATTTCTTATACTTTTATTTAAATGTAATCAGATGGCTTGTAATTTTTTATTTGGCTTGTTTCATTAAGCTTACACATTGGTTGTAGTTTTCAAAATTATCTTAGCTATGAATATATAAAACAGCAGAAGTATTATTTCTGAAAACTTGGGAAAGACTTTCTTGAGTATTCAGTACATACAATCCACTAGAGGAAGATTTGTGCATGGAAAACAAGATTATCATTTCTTTTGTGAAGCACCAAAATATCCTTTCATATATGCTGAAGGAAAATACTTAATAGGTTTATCTACAAATTTAATAATATAATAAATATTTTACAAATGAATGTAACAATTTGGAGTTATTATACTTTCCCTCAAATAGGATGCTCTATCCACACCTCCTATCTTGATAGGTTGAAGACTTCCTGCCTGATGAGAGATATTATTTGGATGTGTGACCTTTAAGAGGTAATTAGTGGGCTGGGGTTGTAGCTCAGTGGCAGAGCACTTGCCTCTCATGGCGTGAGGCATTGGGTTCGATCCTCAGCACCACATAAAAATAAATAAAGATACTGTGTCAAAAAAAAAAAAGAGTTAAAAAAGAGATAATTAGGTTTAGATGAGGTCATGGGAGTAGAGAACAGAATAGTGTTATCTCATTGTAGTTTTTATTTACATTTTGCTAATTTCTAAATGATTGTTACTGTTCATGTGCTTATTTGACACTTTTATATCTTCTTCAGATAATGTCTTTCTAAATATTTGCCTGTATATTTATTACAGTGACTAATTCAGTGACTTTTAAAAGATTTTCTATCACTTAGAAATAAGTCTTTTATCAGATATATAAATTTCAAACATTTTCTTCAAGTCAGTGGCTTCTCTCTTCATTTTTTCAACAGTGTCATTGGAAGAGCAGGCATTTTTACTTTTGAGGAAGCCTAGTTTATCAATTTCTTCACTGTAGTTTATGTTTTCATCTCTCATTTATGATATCTTTCTTAGGCAAAAGGATTTTCTCCTGAGTTTTATTCTAGAAGATGTATAACTGTTTTATTTTATATTAAGGTCTTTGATCCATTTTGAGTTACCTTTATATGTGTTGCAATATATGGATCAGAGTTTATGTTTGTTATACAGATATCCAAAAATTCCACCGTATTTTTGAAAACAGTTCATTTCTCAACTGAATTGCCTCTGTATCTTTGTCAAAATTAGTTGTCCTTATACATACCCAAGGATGTGTTTCTGATTCTTTTTTTTTAATCTGCTTTTCTGTATTGATGCCAAGAGCACACTAATTGATTGCCGTTGGTTTATAGTGAGTCTTGAAATCAGGTTTAGTTTTGTCTTCTCTTTGTGCTTTTTCAAATTTATTTTTCTTAGTTTAGGGCCTTTGGATTTCCATATGAATTTTAGACTCAGTCATCAATTTCTTTTTTAAAAGATTGACACAATTTTTATTCAGTTGACATTTAATCTATAAATCAGATTGGTAAAAGTAAGCATCATAACAATCCTGAGTCTTCTGGTTGTGTGATGATTGTGCAATAATAATAAGGGACATTTATTCACCTTAAGAAGTGTTGTCCTGAAACACTGTCTTCTGCTCCAGGAGTAGCCCTTAGCAAGGAAGTCGCTTTCATTAGGTTCACACAGATAGGACTCCTCCGGTAGACAGCTGGTAGGGATACCTTGTAGTCCTAGGCTTTCATGACTGTCCCAAAACAGCCCTGCTGGTTGGCTAAGTCTTCCCAGTTCTGGGGATCATTAGTAGGAAGCTTACTTGCAAGCAAATCTAAGTCCCATTCTCCAAAATCACCTTTATAGGAATAAAGTTGATATGATGCTTTATTCTTTGGTCACATGTCTCAGATTTGAAGGATCAGGCTCTTTCAGGTGTCCCTTAAAGACACAAACATTGTGAAGTAAAAACAGGAATATTTGGAGCAATAACAAGATGAAAAGTGGGCTGGGGATATACCCCAGTGGTGGAGTGTTAGTCTAGCATGCACAAGGCTCTGGGTATATTCCCCAATACTGAAAAAGAAAGAAAAAAAAAAAAAAGAAGGAACGAGAGAAGAGCTGTGGGCCCATTTTTCAGACCCACCTCAGAGGGTCTGAAAGGCCAGTTTACTACCAAGAATTTGGAGGGGGAAAGGGACTAGATGTGCAACCCCTATTTGTCCTCCAAAACTAAGTCATACCTGTGATAGAGAAGGCATGGATATATACAGGGGGAGATGTCATGGGTACCTTTCCACATAGAAGAACATATCAGGGATAGAGATTAAGAATTCCTGGGGCTGGGGATGTGGCTCAAGTGGTAGCGCGCTCGCCTGGCATGTGTGCGGCCCAGGTTTGATCCTCAGCACCACATACAAACAAAGATGTTGTGTCTGCCGAAAACTAAAAAATAAATATTAAGAAATTCTCTCTCTCTCTTAAAAAAAAAGAATTCTTCAGTATAGGGGCTGGGGCTGTGGCTCAGCGGTAGTGCACTTGCCTGGCATATGTGAGGCACTGGGTTTGAATCTCAGCAGCACCTATAAATAAATGAAATAAATGTCTATCAACAACTAAAATAAAAATTAAAAAAAAATTCTTCAGTATAAACCGGTGTATGGGTGACTTGACTATTATTTTACTCCTGCCTCCCTGAAATAGCTGACATTCCCCAAATGACATTTTTTGGTGTTTTAGTTCATAGAATTGAGTAATTATGAGCAGTATCTTAGTTTTCTAAGAGATGGCTAAGTGTTTAGAAAGTGTATTTTACATGTTCACCTAAAGAGGGCTAACTCATCACAAAGAGCCCTAGAAGATATTCCTGGATCTTTGTGTGCTGGTACTACTACCCTAGTGTAACTTTTATGTTATTTTTTTAAGGACAAGTTCTGTTTTTTTTTGTGGGTGTGATTATTGTTATTTTCTTTTCGTTGCCAGTTTTGGTATAGAGGATTGAACCCAGGGGTATTAACCTCCAAGCCACATCCCAAGCCTTTTTTGTGTTTTACTTAGAGACGGGGTCTCACTAAGTTGGTTAGGCCATTGCTAGGTTTGAGGCTTACTTTGCACTTATGATCCTCCTGCCTCAGTCTCTCTGAGCTGCTGAGATTAAAGGCATGCTTCATTGGGCCTGGCCTTAGTCTCACTTTTTTTTTTTAAGAGAGAGTGAGAGAGAGGGAGAGAGAGAGAAAGAATCTTAATATTTATTTTTTAGTATTTGGTGGACACAACATCTTTGTTGGTATGTGGTGCTGAGGATCGAACCTGGGCCGCATGCACGCCAGGTGAGCGCGCCACCGCTAGAGCCACATCCCCAGCCCCTTAGTCTCACTTTTAAAGCCAAAACAATTCCTGAAAACAGGATCATGCATTTTTCCACCAAATTGGGCAGAGTTTCTAAAACTGCCTTAGCCCCAAGCTAGTCCCTCTAATTAATATGCTTTCTCAGATGGTGGCCTGAAGTGTGAAGGCATTTTTGTTTTCAGTTAAAAGCAAGAAGACAAAAAGCCAAGAAGAAACATTTCCAATTTGATGGAACAGCCTACTGTGGTGGTTGCCATAGTAACATGACATCATTCTGGTGACTGATAACTTTTTACTAGAGACTTCCATGGCCTGATGATAGGAGCAGGGCCCTCCCTTAAGGTGTTTGGACTCATCTGAAGGTGTGGACAGATTTCTCCCCATTGCCTAAGTCTGATCCTAGTTCCTCTAATTAGTGCACTTTCTCAGGTGGTGGCCTGAAGAGTGAAGGTGTTTTGCTTTTAGAGAAGTACAAGGGGACAAAGAAGAGGCCTGTTCAGAGGCATTTCTGGTGGGGAGGACCAATCTGCACATCCTAGTTGCCATAGAAACCTGATGTAATTATGGCAACCATGGCAAATGTGATTCCATTCTTTTTTAAAAAATATTTATTTTTTAGTTATAGGTGGGCACAATGTCTTTATTTTATATTTATGTGGTGCTGAGGATCAAACCCAGTGTCTCATATATGCTAGGTGATCACTCTACCTCTGAGCCACAATCCCAGCCCCGTGATGCCATTCTTAAGGAGAGTAAGTTAGTCTGGTAAGGAGAGCACCATCCTGCCTCCAGGTGTTTGGACTCAGGGAAGGGAGTGGGTGCCCCCCAGTGGAGGCTGAGCCTGCTTGGGGTGTGGGGAGTTGAAGGGACCCAAGACTCAAGTTGTCTCATTCCTCTCTGGGACTCAGTGGCCTGCTGACTGGAGAGGGAGAGAGATGCAGGAACCTCCTGGCCCCAGTCAGCTTCATGTCCTGTGTGGGATTGAAGGGTCATAAATGCCTGTATGAATTTAGGCCACTTCTTACTGCTTTTCAAATTTTTTTTGTTAGTGGAAGAAAGATGAATAAATCAAATAGGCCCTGGTGAGAAGCCCATTGTAACTATGGTTCTTGGGATCACTTCCCAGTTGTACAAGTGCCATTGGTCACTGAGCCAGTGCCTAGTATGGTGCCAGACACATAGTTACTTTGATTAGGGAGAATGATTTCTGAGTTCTGTTTCTCTCTGGGAAGCCCCTAGTTTGGTTTATATCAAGTGTGTGAAAGAGGCAGATTCTGGCAATATAAGTGGTAATGACTGCTGAAACCTCTACTCTACATTTAAATGCCACAGTTCTCATGTAGATCCTGACACTTCCATCTCTGGTGGGATATGACTTCTTGTTCAAGTGAATTCATAGAACAGTTATAACCATGTTGTAAAATAGTGTCTATCAGGTTCAGAAAATCATCTAAAGTAGACAAGCTCTTTTGACATTGTCATTGGAGAAGAAAATGGAGTTTTGTTCCATTGGCAGCTTATATGCTTTGTTGTAGCCCTTGAGACTCATCTTAGAGATGGCTTCTTAGTGTGAAAACAGTAAATACTGCAGCTTATGGTAGGAACATGATATTTAACATATATTTTCAGTAAATGTCACATATATTTTCAATTGTATTCTTATGTAAGATAATGGCACTGCAAAGAGATGAGTGGCACTTGGAAATGAAGAAGAGTGAGGTTTATTCAGCACTGGTTCAGGCTAAGTAGAGTCTTTTCCAAAAGCTAATCACAGGCTTTGTTCTCGGTATCTTTTATACAGTACAGAATTCCAGGTTTTAGGTCTTTCTCATGTAAGTAGTCCTGATCCATTTTTTTCTCTTTCTAGGCAGCTCTGGTTCCTGCCACAGCTGCTAAACAAGCATGATTACAGAAACAGAAACTAGCAGGTTGCAGTTATTAACAGATATTAAAGGAAAATGAAACATCTTAGGAAGGAGTTGCTGCTTACTTCCCCCTCTCTTGTGTCTCAGGATGCATCTACAACCTTCAGAGAGCATCATTTTTTTTCCACTTAATGGTATCCTCTCATGAATAATAGATGAGAGGCTGTCTTTTTTTAAAAACTGTCACTGTCTCTATAAAACCTCTTATAATACTGATTTGGAGGAGCAGGAGGCAAGGAATAAGTAGGCACTGAATAGATATGGCCATAATCACCCCAATCATTGTCATCATTCCACCTATCTAAGAGAAACCATCCTCTGAAGAGGCTGAGTCCCAACCTTTCTAAGTCTGTATAGGCACATGGGCAATTTTTACCATACAATCTGTGATCTCTTTTATAAATTTCCCTGGTCATCTATTTGTAAGTAATAGTTACTCAAGTTGAATTTTTTCACAGACCCATCCCTCAGAGGCAAGTAAGTTGTCCAAGGCCAAATTGTTCTTGTAAAGGGGATTCCGCATCTTAGTTTGTTGATGAACCAATATATTAAGGGCCTCTGCAGATTCATTTGTTATTATTTCCAGAACTGCCTGTAATCTTATAATGCAGTTTATCATATAGATAGGGGTACAGTATTCCCAAGACCCATCTTCTGCCCAAGTGGCAAGTCCATAGTACTGAATAATGCATTCTGGGGGCCACTTATCATCCTTCCAGTCAGCAGTCGGCAGGTCCATTCGGTTTCTCTTGGTGCCCAGTGTTTTACATATTGGAATTCCCAATTGTTCTCCTTTTGATAATGGGAGCAAGGAGAAACATGGTCATATTGTCCCTAATACACAAGCCCCAGACCAGTTAGGAGGGAGCACAGAATAGGCTGTCTTTCCACATATCCAATATAATCCTTTGGAGGCTCGGCATTGGAGTCTGGCACTGACATCACCCCATGCCTGTTGCAGGTGAGAGAAATTAGGGAGGGGCTTAGGATTAGGCTCCCTGTATTTTGAGGAATGCCAGGATTGGGTTTTCAGAGTTGTCACATTATAGTACCTGTGGCCTAAACATATTAGTCTCCCAACAGGAACACTGCATTGCTTTTCTCTTTTGGCAAGGAAGTTTCTGCCTATGATGGACGTTTTGAGGAACCATATTCCATCGAGACATTGGGGGTGCCTGGTCTCATTGTAAAGCTCCAATGGGTCTAATTCTGTAGCCTGACAATGCCATTGGTCTCCCATATTTGTTCCCCCACATACATAGCAAGAAGAGACCTTTAAGTTTTGTGCAGTGGTCTCTGCTAAGGCTAAGAACGAGTTCTTAGTTTTGACAAATATTGGTGGTAGGGTGTTTCCTTTCTCATAAAATGAATGAACGATCTGGTGAGAGGCAGTTTGAAATGTGACTGTAACCCTTTGGAAGTATAACAGAATTCCAGGGTCAGTACCCCACCCATGTATGCGTATGCCAATCATAAAGCCCTCCTTCCATCTGGGTTCATTTGTGTTGTAAATGGTGAAATTAACTGGATTACAGGTTTTAGTTGGGCAGTCAGGAGGAGCTGTGCCCTTTTGAAGGATGGCTACTTTGTTTCCTTTATCCCATGTAGTCCAGGACTCACATCCCCAATAGGGACAATAGAATTCATCCATAGCCCTGCATCTGGCCCAGAAGGATGTGTGTTGCTCACACATATATTTATGTTGAAGCCTGTATGATCGTTCCCATGATAGGCTTCCACAGGGAGTTGCCCCCTCCTGCAACCAAGATCCATCCATAGCTTCACAGGCATCAAAGAGAACTGACACTGGTAACTTCGGGTTCGTGATTAGAGTTCCTTTCATGTAACGGCGCTGCACCTCTAACCACTCCTCATTTGGTGAGTATTGTGGGTCAAAGCATGTATATCGGTCCCTGTGTTTACAAATGGAATACACAGTTCTGTTTTGAATATAACCCTCCTGAATTTCTCCTGGGCAGGAGAAATGTGTGGAATAGAGGAAGGTCCATGCAACTCCCTGGTGGAATAGAGTTATTCTGGCACTTGGGTCACATGAGGAGGGGGAATCTGGCAGGACTGTGGGGGACCAGATGAATAACAGCAAGCAATAGCAATAAGCATACATGCTGAGAAAAGGAAGGCAGTATATAACAGTAAGGAAATATTTGTACAGAAAAAATCTGTTTGTGTATTCACCAGGCAGTTGACTCCTCAGGCTTCAGCCATGCGTTGACTGACCAGCTTCTGGTGTGGCCAGAGCAGGGCTTTGGGATTGCCGTCTCCTTTGTAGTGTCAGGTGCAGGGATCTCTCTGGATAAGGACTGTCCTCTATCTCCTCCGGTCCTCAGTTGGGCTAGCAAGTTTGGCTCTGGAGTGGTGGATCCAGGTTTCTATTCCTGTTACATTGAAAGCAATAGGGGTAGTTAAGATTACAGTCTAGGTAATAGCACTGTAGATTGGTGTAACCACTCTGGAAAGCAGTATGGAGATTCCTTAGAAAATTTGGAATGGAACCTTCACTTGACCCAGCTACCCCACTCCTTATTCTATACCCAAAGAACTTAAAATCAGCTTATTATAGTGATGCAGCCACAGCAGTGTTCATAGCAGCTGAATTCACAATAGCTAAACTGTGGAAGCAATCTATACATCCTTCAACACATGAATGGATAAAGAAACTGTGGTATATATGAACAATGGAATATTACTCAACATTAAAAGAATAAATTATGGCATTTGCAGGTAAATGGATGGAGTTGGAGAATATCGTTTTAAGTGGAGTAAGCTAATTCTAAAAAAAAAAAAAAACAAAAACAAAACAAAGGCCGAATATTCTCTCTGATAAGTAGATGCCAATCCATAATCAGGGAGTCCCATTGGGGCCTCCTCAGGGAAGGATCCCCATGCATGGCTCTCCACATCTAGTTGTCCTTCTGGGGCTACATTTTGGAGGTGTTTCAGAGCCTCAGTTACAATGTGTCAGTAATCCTCATTGTTGAATAAGGTGAGGACCAGCTGCCACCAGTCCACCCAAGTAGAACAGTGAGTTTGGAGAATACATTCCAAGAGATCAGTCAGCACTTGGGGCCTTTCAGAATATGATGGGGTGTGATGTCCCCAGTCAGGGAGATCAGTTGAGGAAAAAGGCTAGCAGCAATAAACCGGTTCTGCTCCCTATAGGGTTCCATCACTAGTACTGTGGGCCTCTGGTCCTTCATAAGGGCATTTGGAGAGCTGAAGCCACCATTCCCTGTGCCGATCTGATCCACCAACTCATTGGTTCCGATTGGAACCTGGTTGTGGGGACTGCTTCAGGAGCTTCAGGAGAGGGTGAAACAGAAGGAGGTGGGTAGTCTGCAACTGTGGACCTCCTTCCTCTGTTGGGAAAGCCATTGACACAAAGGGTGGTGGGGAAAGGAGTGGATCCTCACTTTCCCCTTGGAAAACTTGTGGCTCTTTCTCTTTGTGTGGTTTTTCCCTTTGACTGAGCTACTAGGACATTGCACTGTCCCTGACCTATATATAATGCAGAACCAAACCCAAAACTGCCTCAGCTGTGCAATCTCCAACCATTGATCTATATATGGGAACTAACCCAGATGACCAGGGTCTCCTGTTACTACTTTATATACCACTCAAACAGTGGCCACATCTAAAGTCCCATCTGAGGGCCACCCAACCCTACAAGAGGGCTACTCTAGAGAACAAAGAGGATGCAGTTTTCCAGAGTTCAGTTTTAAACCACAATCTCCATAGAATTCTTTCTTAAGGTTCTTAACCATACATTTTTAAGACAGGTTTTGGTTTTGAAGCTGAGCTGCCCGATGTGTGAATGTTCCCACCCTAAGATAATGTTGCACAAGGAGAGGGGAAAACATACCTTCATCCACCTGGCCACTCTCTTCACAGAGATTTAGGTGCCTCTTAGTATCAATGCAGGTCAGTATAAGCCCCTGACCTGGAACAACACTGCAGGGAAGGACTTTTGATCTCACAGGAGTTGATGCTGCCTTAACCCTTAGGAGTTAACCACAGAATTTCAGGTTAGTACTCTCATTCAGGCTCCATGATCCAAAGATGGTAAAACACAGACTCTTGTTCACTACACACACACACACACACACACACACACACACACACACACAAACAATTGACAAACAGACCTCCTGAGTGCAAACCCTTTAGTGAGTGACACTGCAGTCACTGGTCTCTGGGAAGTAATCAGTTTCCCCTTCCACCATAGGGCAGGACCTGACTCAGGCAGATGCCCCAGGGGACTCACCAGTCTGATGTCCTGTTCTGAAATCTGCTTTGGTTCTCCTTCTGAGTCTGTTGGGGAAGAAGTAAGAGCCAGGGCCAGAACACCTTGAGTCAGAGTCTGGATCCAGCAATCAGCCAGATGGAACTTATCTGGCTGTCACCAGACTGGTGGTCATGGCTTTTTCCAGTTCACCAACAACTCTGGCACAAAGTGCCAGCTCAGTTGTCCATTTCCCAGCCAATGCACACAATATATTATGCAAAAATACAGAAATTTATGACATTGGAAAGAGACAAGCAGCCCTTAGTGTTTCAGGAGAGCAAGGTGTGTTCAGCACCAGTATGGGCTAAGCAGTCTTCTCCAAAAGCTGAGCACAGCCCTTTGTTCTCAGTATCTTTTATACAGGACAGACTTCCGGATTTTAAGACTTTTTCATTAGGTAGCCTTGATCCCTTTTCTCTCTTTTCTGGCAGCTCTGCTTCCTGCCATAGCCGCTAAGCAAGCATGGTTACAGAAGCTGAAACTAGCTGGTTGCAGTTAGTAACACAGATAAAAAGAAAAAAGAAACATCTTAGGAAGGAGTTGCTGCTTCAGTATGAATAAAAAAAGAATTCCTATCAAATTTTTCAGATGAGTGTTGAAATATGCAGTTGGGTAGAAGGCATTATGAAATTGTAATATGGACTCTTCCTTGGCAGCCAAGTTTTATCTCTTTTTAATTTTTTGTAGAAACAATTATCCAAGGCTTAGTTTATAATGTCATTAAATTTTTTATTATTTTCAAAAATATTAATTGTCCTAGAATTTATTCTATTGTGATTTAGATCCATGTTCTTTAAAATAACCAAATATACAGAAATATCAGCCTGATTATTTTTACCAGTTTGTAACATTTCAGTTTTGTACCTCAGAAAGAAATGTGTATAAACTTTTCCTAAATATTTAGATAGACCTCATTGCAAATGATTGTTTCTATTTTGGTCAAATGTCATGTGAACAACTCAATAAGACATAGTGATAGTCTGTTAATATAACAGGATCATCTTAGTGGAAATTGTTCCAATTAATTGAATTTCATCAAATCTCTGAAGAGTACAAGTATATTTGCAATACTTTATTTAGATATGATTCATGTGTAATTCACTGTGCATATTTAAAGTCTTTGTTGTAGTAAGTTTTTACATATGTGTGCACTAGTGAAAACAACACTACAGACAAGGAAATATATATCCATCACCCTAAAGTGTTTTCCTGTCTCTTTACCATCCTCACACCCACATAGCCCCTTCTATCTTTCCTGCCTCTCCTACCTCTCCCATTTTCAAGCAGCCACTGTTCTCTTATTTTAGATAATTTTACATTTCTTATAATTTTGTGGAAACAGACATAATATGTATTTCTTTTTGTCTGGCTTCTTACATTTCAAACTATTAATTTTAGATTTATCCATATTGTTGTATGTTTGAATATTTCTTATGGATACACCACAATTTAGTTTATCCATCCATTTTCTTATGGATGATGAGTAGTTTTAGTGTGTATAAATGTGTGTGTGCGTGTGTGTGTATGTATGCTTTCTCTCAAATAAATGCTAGGAGTGCAATAACTGTAGCACATGGTAGATATAAGATTAATATTGTCAGAAACTAACAAAGTCTTTTCCAAAGTGGTTCTATGACTCTTCATTCCCATGAACAGTATATAAGAGTTCCATTCTCCACAACCTTGTCAACACTTGGTATGGACACTCTTTTTAATTTGAACAATTTTCATGAGAATGTAGTGGTATCTCATTATAGTTTTAATTTACATTTCTATATCAATTAATGATTTTGAACATTTTTTATATGACTACTTGCCACACACACATATATATATATACATAAATATATATACATATATATGTATATATATATGTGTGTGTATATATGTGTATATATATGTATATGTTCATTTTTCGGTGAATTATTTGTTCAAGTTGTTTCCCATTTATTCATTAGTATGTCTTTTTTCTTCTTAGTGACTTCTAAACAGTTTCATGTTTTCTGGTTACACATCACTAGTCAGATATATGACTTTCATATACCTTTATATTATAGTCATTTTATTTATTTATTTATTTATTTTTGATTCTGGGAATTCAACTCAGGATTACTTTACCACTGAGCTACATCCCCAACCATTTTTTTAAAAGTTTAATACTGAGTCTTGCTAAGTGGCCTAGGATGACCTTCCAGTCATCCTTCGTCAGCCTCCTGAGTTGCCAGGATTAAGGTGTGCACCACGGTGCCCAGCTTTTTCACAGTCATTGTCTTATCTTTTCATTATCTCAACCATGTTTTAGGAAGAGCAGAACATTTTTTTTTAATTTTGAGAGGGGCCATTTATATTTTTTGTCATTTAACGTAGATGTTTCTGTTGGTCTCATCTATGTTTACCTAACCCATGGTACAAGCATTTTCTCCTATGTTTCCTTATAGCAGCTTACACATTTAGGTTTTGTGCTTACATCTTAGATTCACTTTGATTTGACTTTTTATATGTGGTATAATGTATGGACAACAGTTAATTTTTGTATATTTGAATATACATTTGTGCTAGAAGCATTGTTGAAAAGATTCTTCTTTTTCCCCTTAATTGCTTTTGCTCCTTTGTTGAAAATTAGTTGTCCATCTAGGTGTGAGTCTATTTCTGGACTCTTTATTCTACTTCTTTGATGTAGCAGGCTTCCATTTCATGCTTTGAGTATAAACCTTGCTGCTCAACTACAGGTGGGTCATTTGAAAACTGACATGTATTTCTTTTCTTTTTCCCTTTTTCTTCTTCTTCCCTTCTCCCTCCCTAACAATAGCATGAACAAGCCTAACATTTTTTCCCAGCCCATGCTAAGCTATCATGTCCTTCTTACCATGAAGACTATCACTTACTACCCACAAGAATAAA
Organism: Callospermophilus lateralis; assembly: GCF_048772815.1. Classification (NCBI taxonomy): domain Eukaryota; kingdom Metazoa; phylum Chordata; class Mammalia; order Rodentia; family Sciuridae; genus Callospermophilus; species Callospermophilus lateralis. Next base: position 82,507,724 of record NC_135325.1, on the reverse strand, counting down.
GAAACACCAATCCTGGAAACTGGAGCAAAGGTTCTCTCAAGGACATCCATTGGATAGTAATTAATTTTATCAACTGATGTTTGTATCCTAGCCTTTGTTCCTGCTTTAAAATTTCTGTGTTCCCCCAGCATCTGGGACAGGAATTCTCATTGTTTCTCCTTTGCTAATAAATCACAAGAACTTTTTCCTTTTTCTCAAAACCTTGTCCTAATTATTAGATTGGCAATGAAGACAACAAACAAGCTTTTGTATCATACTCGACTACTTTGATGCCAACATCACAATCTGATTACTGTAGGTTTATAAGGAATCTTGAAATCAGGTAGTCTTTGTCCTCTAACATGTTTTTTTTTTTTCCAAATTGTTTGTTATAGTGTAGGTCCTTTTCATTTCTACATGATTTTAACTTCAGCTTATAAATTTCTTTTATAAATTTTATAGGAATTTCATTGGGATTGTACTGAATCTGCATATTAACTTGAGGAGAAGAGACTTCTTAACAATACTGAGTCCCATGAATACAATTTGTCTTCTACTTATTTGGGTTTTCCTTAATTCTCCAGCAATATTTTATGTTTAGTGTATAGCGATTTTACACATGTGGACAGATTATTTATAAATATTTCATATTTTTTATGATGCTGTAAATGGCATTTTCTTAGATAGCATTGATAATTATTATTTGTTCATGAACCATCAACACAAAAATTTGATATTAGATATTGGGTAATTTTTTTTTGTTTGAAAGCATAGGCCACTGTATGGTGTAAAGGGTATTTGGTACTTACATGCATATATATGTATTTATATATCAGCTTTCAGAAATCATTAGCAATACATTGATACTAGGGAGAAAAGTGTCCCAGAGATAGTCATCTTCTGACAAATCAGCCACTAAAATAATGTAGTTTAGTAGATTTCAACTTTATGTGTGCTAATTTTGAAGCTGTTGAAAATGTGGAATTGTACTTGTTTACCCCCAGTAAATTCACCTCAGAAAATTCCTGGAGTCATGGGTGGTAAGGCAGAATATCTGTCAGGATGTATGTTCTATTTCACAAATGGCCCAACTCGGGCATGTTCACAAAGCCTAAGTCTCCTCTCCAGATAGGTGTCAGGACTGGAGTGGAGTTGTATCCCTCATGCTCCCTAGAGGTCACTGACAGCCTCCCTGTTCCATGATGGGCTCACATTGCACTCTCCTGCTATTTGGCCTCATGAGCCCCACGCAGCAACCTCTCTTGGTGATGAAGATGAGAGAGGAGATGAAATCTTGCCATTTCTGCCAAGATACCTGGGTGCAGGGCCACATGAAGTGGCTAATTCCTGAAACGTGAATGGAATCAGGAAGAAGCTCAGGTGTTGCCCTTGGGACCAGTGAGGTAGAAAGATGGAAAGTGATATGAACTAAACTACTTAAAGCAAATACACTTTATATTTCATCTCCTTTAATCCTGCTGCCAGGGGCTAGGGTGGTGGCTCAGTGGCAGAGTGCTTGCCTAGCATGTGTGAGGCACTGGATTTGATTCTCAGCACCACATACAAATAAACAAAATAAAGGTCTATTGACAACTAAAAAATATTTTTTAAAAATCCTAACTGCTAGACAGGTTACCTGGTATTGTTATCATTGTTCATATCAGGGTACTGACTTCAGGAGAGTTTCAGTAAATTAGGAAAAACAGTTGTTATCTTCTTCTAGGCAATTTATCCTGAATTGTTCTATCTAAAGGTGTCCCATTTGGTCTTCATGCCCTCTATCCTCTGAAAGATCTAATCTTCCTGGGGGTGGACATTACATGTTATGGGGTATCCAACTTTAAAAAAATGGTCAGATATATTTTTAAGTTACAAGGTTATTGAAATTGAAAAAAACCTCTTACTTAACAAATGTCATGTGATAATTTTGGACAAATTGGTAAACTACACCTCAGATACTGGACTAGTGTTCATGGTTGGTAAAATATACTAACAGATTTGCAAGTGTTTTCAATGGAAAATTTATATAAAATATATGTGAATGGGATCTTAGTTTTTTTTCTTTTTTAAAGAAAATAGTATATTTTGCAAATAGTTACATTACTTAGAACAGTTTTTTTTAAATATAATAAGGAGTGTGTTTGGAACAAAAACAAAACAGCTGGGGAAGTAGCTCAGTGTTTAAGTGCCCTGAGTTCAACAAACTACAGTTCCAAAAAAAGAAAAAAAAAAGAAGAAATGGGGCTTGTTCAGCTGGTATAAGCTTCACTAATTAAAAAATATTAGGTTATATCTTATGCCTTGCTCATATAATCAGAATGCTTCATTATATGTTAGTATTTAGCATAAAAGTTCATATGAAAGTAAAACAAAAGTATCAGAAAGACATAATACTAACCTATATATTGTATTTTAGCAGTTATATGAAATGTAACATATGGATATATGTTATATTTGCATATATACAGACATTTTTAATATTGAGGAAGTCCAGTTTATCAATTTGTGGTTTTGGTGTCTTATTTATGATATCTTCAATTAGACAAAAGGCAAAAGGATTTTCTCCTTAGTTTTTCTGCTAGAAGTGTTAGAGCTTTCAGTTTATGTCTACAGTCCATTTTAAGTTACCTTTATATGTGGTGCAATATATGGATCAGAGTTCCTTTTTCTCATTCCAATATCCAAAAGTTCCAGCATCTTTCTTCTTATTATTATTTTGTACTGGGGATTGAACCCATGGGTGCTAAACCACTGAGCTACATCCCCAGAACTTTTAATTTCTTATTTTGAGACAGGATCTCGCTAAGTTGCTTAGGGCCTCACTATGATGGTGAGGCTGGCTTTGAACTCATAATCCTACTGCTGCAACTTCCCAAGCCACAGGGATTATAGGTATGTGCCATTGTGCCTGGCATCAAGCATCATTTTTGAAAAGAATCCTTCCTCAATTGAACCGTCTCTGTATCTTTGTCAAAAATAGTTGTCCTTATACATACCTGAAGATGTGTTCCTGGATTCCTTTTTCTTTTTCTTTGATCTGCTTTTCTATATTGATGCAATTGCTCTTGGTTTATAGTGAGTCTTAAAATCAGGTAGTATTTGTTCTATACTTTGTGTTTTTTCAAATTTATTTTTCATAGTTTAAGACTTTTAAATTTCCATATGAATGTTAGAATCAACCTATCAATTTCTTTAAAAAAAGATTGATAGAATTTTTATTGAGTTTATATTGAATCTATATATAAGATTGGGGATAATAGGCATCGTAATGATTCTGATTGTGTGATGTGTGTGCAATAATGACATAGGCATTTATTCAACTCTTTCAGTATTGTCCTGAAAAATTGTCTCTTGCTACAGGGGTAGCCTTTGTCAAGGAAGTTACTTTTTTTGTTAGACATACACAGCCTGGACTCCTTCATTAGATAGTTGGTAAGTACGCACTGCAGTCCTTGGCCTTTGTGACTATTTCAAAACACTCCTGCTGGGTGTATAAGTCTCCCCAATTCTGGGGATCATTATCAGGAAGCTTATGTGCAAGCAAATCTAAGCCACATTCTCTAATATCACCTTTATAGGAATAAAGTTGATGGGATGTTCTTATTTTTTGGTCACATATCTCAGTTGTAGTCCAGCTCATATTTGGAGCATCACGCTCTTTTGGGTGCCCCTTAAAGCCACAAGCATTGTGAAGTAAAAGCATAGGCATATTAAAAACACAAAAATTAGGTTGTGGCTGTGGCTTAGTAGCAGAGCACTCACCTAGCACATGTGAGGCACTGGGTTTGATCCTTAGCACCACATAAAAATAAACAAATAAAATAAAGGCATTCTGTCCATCTACAACTAACAAAAAAAAATTTAAAAATACATAAAATGTGGGCTGGGGATATTGATCAGTGATAGGGTGTTTGTCTAACATGTGAAGGCCTTTGGGTCTAATCCCCAATACTGAAAAAGAAAAAAAAGGAAGGAAGGAAGAAAGAAGGACAAAACAAATTAAGGAAAGAGTTGTGGGCCTAATTAAGATTCACAAGCAGAACAAGTCCTCCTAAAAGGCAGTTTACTACCAAGATTTTTGAGGGGAGATGACCTGGATGTGCAACCCCTGTTTATCCTTCCAAACAAAGTCATTACTGTGGTAGAGAAGGAGTGGATATATAGAGAGGGAGATGTGTTTTTGTCATGGATGCCTTTCCACCTTGAAGAAAATATCGGGGATAGAGGTTAAGAATTCCTCAGAATCAATGTATGGGTGACTTGACTAGGTTTCTGCCTACTATATGAATGCATTCTAGTCCTGCCTCCCTGGAATAACAGATACCCCAAATGACATTTTAGGTGTTCCTAGATCATAGAGTTGAGTAGTTATGGACAGTAGTTTTCTACCAGATGGCTACGTTGGTAAGTATGCACTGCAGTCAATTCCTGTGTTTGCTTTAAAAGTGACATTAGGGAAGTAGTTCTAGCACACAGACACCCAGGAATAACTCCTAGGGCTCTTGGAAATGAGCTAGTCCTCTGTAGGTGGTTCTGGAGATTTAACCCAGAGGTGCCTTACCACTGAGCCATATCCCCGATCCCTTTTATTTTATTTTATTGTTGAGTCAGGGTCTCACTAAGTTGCTTAGGACCTCACTATGTTGTTGAGGCTGGCTTTTAACTTGCAGTCTTCTTGTCTAGTCTCCTGAGTCACTGGGATTATAGGCATGCACCACTGAGCCCACCTCTATAATGAATTTTCTGAAGATGCCAGGATGTTATCACGTGTTACTTAAAATGTCAAGTATAAGAATTATGTATTTTCAAAAATATAATTCTCTAATATAATAATAGCTGGCTGTGGTCCTTAAAGTAACTAGGTAGACTTAAATATTGTTCTCATTATTTTCCAAGACACAACATTTTCTGTTCTCTAGAACCTAGCTTTTATACCACACCTAATTCTGTGAACCCAGGCATACACAGCACTATAGCACTAAGTGCTAATCTATAGCACTTCTGTTTCTATAGATTTGGTTTCATGTCCAAGAAATTATTTAAATGGAATCATGGAGGTGTTTTAGTTTCTTTTTTTTTCAATTTGGCTTCTTTCATTCATCCTATTTATTTTTAGATTTACTTATTTTCTTATATTTATCAATGGTTCATTCTCTTTATTTATTCAATTTTTTGCCCTGCTGGGAGTTGAACTCAGGACCTTGTACTTGTTGGGCAAGTGCTCCACCTCTGAGCTATATACCACTATCCTCTTCATTCTTTTTTATTCCCAACACAGTATTTCAATATATGGCTATACATTCACTTGCTGTGGATATTTGGGTTGTTTCCAATTTGGGGTTCTTGTAAATATAGCTCCTATCAGCATTTCTCTTTTAATAGAAATAGATTTCTCTCCCCTAGAATAAATATTTAAGAATACACAATTGGATCATATCTTAAATGTAAGATTATCCTGGTAAGAAAGTGCCAAACTCTTTGCTGTGCTAGTACCCTTTTCCTTTGTCACCAGGAGTATATGACAGTTGCATCCTGTACCATCAGATCAATGCTTGGTATGATTGTTTTTTTTTAATTTTTAATTTTTATTTTTATTTTGGCCATCCTCATGGGAATGTACTAGTATCTCAGTGTAGTTTTTTCCCCCATTTTCCTAATGGAGCATTATTTTGCATACTTGACATTCTTATATCTTCTTTAGTAGAGTGTTCAAATATTTTGCCCATCTCACTTGTAGGGTGTCTTATTTTCTTTTTAATAACTTTTGTGGATTTTCTGTATTCTGAATACAAATCCTTTATTAGATATATGCTTTTCAAATATTTTCTCATAGCCAGGTACTTGTCTTATGATTTTTTCAATCATGAATTTGGGAGAGCTGAAGTTTTTAACTTTGAGGAATTCTAATTTGTTGTTATGGATTGTGTTTTGGGATCTCATATGAAATGGTTGCCTAATCGAGAGTCACAAGGAATTTTTCCTAGAAGTTTTATAGGTTTAGGTTTTATGTTTATATTTATCATCCATTTTGAGTTGACTTTTGTATATGGTATGTTGTATGGATCATGGTTTATATTTACACATATGGATATCCACTTTTCCCAGCACCATTTGTTAAAAAGACTATCCTTTCTCCTGAATTACCTTTCTATCTTTGTTAAAAAATCAGTTGTCCATATATATGTGGGTGTATTTGTGAACTCCTTATTCTGTTCCTTTTATGTGCTTGTCTATCTCAATGCCAGTCATATGCTGTCTTGGTTACAGTAGGTTCATAATAAGTTTTGAAATCTGGTGTATTGTTCTTTAACTTTGTTCTTTTTCAAAGTTGTTTTATCATTGTCTGGATCTTTTGTATTTCCATCTGAATTTTAGAGTCATCTTGCTGGTTTCTTTAAAATTTTTGATAGGATTTTTGTTGGGATTGCATTGAATCTGTAAATTGGTTTTGAGAGAATAGACCTCATAATCATACTAAGTTTTCTGTCCTATGAATACAGTTTATCCTCCACTGATTTCCCTAAACCTGCATTGATTTCCTTAAATCTCTCAGCAGTGTTTGTGTTGCTTAGTGTAGAGGAATTGCACACCTGTGGTCAAATATTTCATAAAATTTACTACTTCTTTTACACTAGGAATTGAATCCATGAGGACTCTACCACTGAGCTCCATTCCTAGCTCTTTTGTTTATTTATTTTTATTTTGAAGCTGGGTCTTGATAAATTTCTGAGACTGGCCTAAACTTGCCATCCTCCTGCGGAGTAGCTGGTATTATAGGCTCTGTCACCATGCCTGGCAATATTTCATACTTGTCAATGCTGCTTTACTTGACATTATTTTAAAAATAAAACATCTAATTATGATATTTTCAGTGAACTGTCAACATTCAAATTCTACCTCTGAGGGATCTTTGCTTGAAAGTGTAGGTTAGTCTAGGATGGGAAAGGTATTTGATGCTTAACATGTTTTACCAGTATTTCCACGTCTGTTTTTAGAAATGATTGGCAGTATATTGAAACTAGTGGGGGAAATGTTCTAGAGACTATTCTGTAGTTCATCTTCAGAAATATTATACTAAAAGCACATAGCTTAATAACTTTCCTATTTACATATATGGGTAGAAATGAATCTGTTGAAATATGTGGTTTTAATTCTTTACCTCCCAATAAACCCATCTTAATGAATTCCTGGTATCCAATTTTTTTCAGCACCATTTTTTTTGTTTATTTATTTATTTATTTTATTTTTTTTCATCTTTTATACATTTGATTCAAGTGAGTTATGAACTTCCATTTTTACCCCAAATACAAATTGCAGAATCACATCAGTTACACATTCACAATGTTTACATAATGCCATATTAGTGACTGTTGTATTCTGCTGTCTTTCCTATCCCCTACTATCCCCCCTCCCCTCCCATCTTCCCTCTCTACCTCATCTGTTGTTGTTCCATTCTCTCCCTTCCCCCCTTTCCCCTCACAACCTCATATATGTGATTTCGTATAACGATGAGGGTTTCCTTCCGTTTCCATGCAATTTCTCTTCTCTCTCCCTTTCCCTCCCATCACTCGTCTCAGTTTAATGTTAATCTTTTCCTCATGCTCTTTCCCCCTGTTCAGTTCTTAGTTGCTCTCCTTAAATCAAAGAAGACATTTGGCATTTGTTTTTTAAGGATTGGCTAGCTTCACTTAGCATAATCTGCTCTAATGCCATCCATTTCCCTGCAAATTCCATGATTTTGTCATTTTTTAGTGCTGCATAATACTCCATTGTGTATAGATGCCACATTTTTTTTATCCATTCATCTATTGAAGGGCATCTAGGTTGGTTCCACAGTCTAGCTATTGTGAATTGTGCTGCTATGATCATTGATGTGGCAGTATCCCTATAGTATGCTCTTTTAAGGTCCTCAGGGAATAGTCCGAGGAGGGCGATAGCTGGGTCAAATGGTGGTTCCATTCCCAGCTTTCCCAGGAATCTCCATACTGCTTTCCATATTGGCCGCACCAATTTGCAGTCCCACCAGCAATGTACAAGTGTACCCTTTTCCCCACATCCTCACCAGCACTTGTTGTTTGACTTCCTAATGGCTGCCAATCAATTATGATTTTTGTAACAAAACTTTCCCCTTAATGAAGGCATCTTTCCAGGGAAATATATTTCTATGATAGCATTTTAAATTTTCATCAAATTTCTGTTTTTTCTCCCTTGATTGGGTATTTCACTGTGTGGATGCCACACAATTTTATTAGCATCAAAGAAATGAAAATTTAAAATTTAGTTCCTTTACATGTTTTTCTAAGACAAATAATACTATATATACAAATAATACTATATTTCCATAAGTGTTTGTGCATATCACATATGCACAAACACTTATGGAAATATATTTGGAAGCATTTCTATTAACATAATGACTTCTAAATACTGTTACTAATCTAATTCCTAACATGGAAGCATGAGAGTACCTGTGTCTCCACATATGAAAGTTAAGGTTAATCATTGCTAATCAGATAGGGAAGGAATCTTATATCATTGTTGTCACAATGACTTGGTTTTGCTGCTTTCTAGAATTCTATCCTGTAGATAAAAATAATAAATATTTACAACACTGTGTTATTTAGAGTGTTTTGATAGCCTCTGTTTTTCAACCCTGTTCTATGGTATTTTCAGAGTATATACTGCTAAAGGGTGCAGTTTGGGGATAGTTCACCTTGTTGTTTGAAAGGTGAGATTAATGTATTCTGTTTGAGCCCAGCAATTGTCTTGGAGACTTCTAATATGACAACAGAGCTTGGTTCTATAGGAGTGTGTGTGTGTGTGTGTGTGTGTGTGTGTGTGAGAGAGAGAGAGAGAGAGAGAGAGAGAGAGAGAGAGAGAGAGAATATGCTTGGATGAGAAAGATTGAAAGAGTGTGTATATGTGTTTGTGCACATGCACACATATGGTGACAACCATAGTTCTCTACTCTTCTTTTTGCCCCCTCATGGCTTTGCATCCTGTTTGGCCTTCCTTCCTACATTCAGGTCCAGAAGTGAAGGAAGGGATTTCTCAGCTTAGCATCCTTCATTCTCTCTTTCGACTTCTGAAAGAGAAAGTGTTGGCACAAAATGTGTGCACCTTTTGAGCCCTCGAATGAGTACTACCATCCTGACATTCATAAAGGTGGTGCTGCTTAGACTACTCAAGTCTATATATGCATACACACAAATACTCTTACTAATTTATATTCCTAACATTGAAGCATGAAAGTACATATGTCTCCACACATGAGGAGTAAAGAAAGTAGCAATGCTGATAGTCTGTCATAGAGGACAGGCCTTGAACCCTGTAGTGGACCCACTATCAAACCAGACTGCAGATGGAAGTGATGAGATGTAAATTGGCTTTTACGTGATTGAGCAACCCAAAGGAGCATGGGTGTTGGTGGGGGGCAATCATTGTTTAAAGTAACATAGGACATAGAGTCAACAGTGTAGAATGAGCCTCAGTTTTATTAATATTCATGTTTTTCAAATACTTGTGCATAAAAAACTTCATAAGAACAAGTTTGAATGTTATTGTGATACAACAGATGCTCAAGCCAGTATTGTGTTTTTAACAGCTTTTTTCCAATATAACTTGAAATAATACAGTTACCCATTTATCCATTTTAAGGAAACAGCTTCATGGTTTTTTGTTTATATATAGAGTTGAATCTATGTTTGAGATAGTTCCATCTCCCTAAAATGTGGCATCATGCTCAGAGCAGTTAGACCCTGATCCTAACCTCAGGCCAGGGAAACACGTTTGTTTCTCTAGATTTGTGTATTCCAGATATTTCATATGAATGTAATCACACAATGTTTGGTCTTTTGAATCTGTTTTCATGCTTCATCCCTACTATAACATATTAGTATTCCTTTCCTTTAACTGATGAAACATACAGTACCCCATTTTATATATCATTCATCAACAGGAAAGCCCATGGGTTATTTCCACTTTTTAGATGTTGTGAAAGGTAATGCTACATAAATTCCTGTGCCAGTTTATATGTAGACAAGTATTTTCATTTATCTTGGGTGTGTACCTGGGAGTCTAATTGATGACGCATATGTTAACACCTCATCTAATGGTGAGAAGAACTGCCAGATTGTTTCTATGACCTTGGCAGCCTTGAGGAGCACTGGCTTAGCCTGTAATTTTTCTCCTGATCACACCATGACTATGGGTTTTAAGAGGAAACACCAGAGATTTTTGAAGCACCTTCCCATCACATTCTATCCATGATATCCAAAATTTGTGGTTCATTAAGAAGACCCCATGTACCATCAAGTCTAAGTCACATTATTCAATGTCAGTTTTAAAAGGAATAGTATCAATGTGCTGTTCTCCTTGTTCATTGGTCATATTTTTTAGTTGGTTTAAATCTCAAATCTGGAGCAGGGGGTTCTTTGGGGGCCCTTCAAAGACCCAAGCATATTGGAGGAAGAACATAAGAATAGTTGGGGAGCCAGGGAGAACAAAAATAGGAGTAGAGTTGTGGAGCTATTGTAAGACCCACGCCTGAGGAACAAAGCAGAAAAATGCTCCTGGACAGAAGTTTACTACCAAGAGGGTTGAAGGAGAGGGCCTAGGCTGTACAATGTGTTTCTCTTTTCAGATGCACCAATCATGTAAGTCATTCCTGCCACAGAGAAGGAGTAAGTAGAGAGGCTAGATGTGTTTTAGTCATGGATGGTCCTCCCCAATGGAAGAAAATAGCAGAAATGGAGGGTAAGATTTCCTCAGGATAAACCATTGTGCGGTTGAGTTGACTAGGTTTCTGCCTACTAAAGTATTATTATTATTACTTTAGGTATTATTATTCTAGGTCTGCCTCCCTAAAGTGACTCAGAGATTCCACAAATGTCACTTTTTGATGTTCTTAGATCATTCTCTTGATGAATATGGATAGTTTTAGTTTCTCACAGATGGCTAACTGCATAGCACAGTGCATGAGTTCTGTATGGTCCCCTCAGAAGGCTAGCTCATCTCCAAGAGCCCTGGAATACCTCTCTTGGTCTCTGTGTACTGATAATACTAATGTCAGTTAAAATTTTTTTTTTAGTTGTAGATGGACCCCAATAAAAAAAACAAAAAGCAAAGTTAGATCATACTGTTTCCTAATCACTTAATCAGAACCTTTGTACACATTAAGTACTTAAGATAAAGGCAAAACAAAAAACAGTAAGCATGCATATATCTAGCACAAAACAGTGACTGACATTGTACAATCTAATTTCAGTGATGATGGGATTGTTGCATTTTAATATTTTAAACCTCTGCACTTGACTTAATATTATATATTTGCAAAGATGAAAATAGATTATATTTTTGATGAAACTATATCCCCTAAAACCTACTTGTGGGAAGTTTCAAATGAGAAACCAAGAGAACTATTAAACTAATATAGTTGAAGAAAAAACTTTCCCATTCTCTGATTTCATGCCCTTGCATCTCCCCTGGAGATTATCAGTCCATGCATAGCTTTATCCTTTAACCTTGTACAACTGCTTCCCTAAACAAAATGTATTGTTTTGCAGTTTTCACTAAACACACACATACACACACCTCATCCTTACAATCAAGGAAGCACTGTGAAGGTGAGTTCAAGGAAAAACCCTTGTCAAGATCCCAGTATGGCACAAAGGACTTAAAATCAGCATACAACAGTGACATAGTCCCCTCAATGATTATTGCAGCTTAGCTCACAATAGCTAAACTATGGAACCAACCTAGGTGTCCTTCAACAGATGAATGGATAAAGAAATTTAGTATGTATATTCAAGGCAATATTTCTCAGCTTTAAAGAAAAATGAAATTGTGGCATTTGCAGGTAAATGGATAGTGTTGGAGAATATAATGCTAAGAGAAATAAGCCAATCCCAAAAAACCAAAGGCCAAATGTTTTCTCTAATATGTGTATGCTAATTCACGATAAGGGGTGGGGCACTAAGGAAAAATATAGTTACTTTATATTAGGTAGAGGGGAGTGAAGGGAGTGGAGGGGAGTAGATATGGGGATAAGAAGGATAGTAGATGAAGCAGACCTTCTTGTCTGTATGACCAATGTGATTCTACAACATATACAATCAGAAAAATGAGAAATTATACCCCCTCTATATATGATATAACAAAGTACATAAATGAATTCTACTGTCATGTATAACTAATTAAAACAAATTAAAAATTTTAATTAAAAAAGATCCCAGTATGGTTTGAGCATCATCCACAATGCACAATGACAATGTTTGATGTTTGCTTCTTTCCAATCCCAGTTCATCTTTAATAGGGATGTGATTTCTTAACATTACTTTTACCTTGTACTGTTTTTTGTCTGCATTCTTTTAGTTTATTTCCAGCTTATTTATCATGCTTTTCACTGGTGGGGGGATACTGGGGATTGAATTCAGGGGCACTCGATCACTGAGCCACATCCTCAACCCTATTTTGTATTTTATTTGGAGACAGGATCTCTCTGAGTTGCTTAGTGCCTCACTTTTACTGAGGCTGGCTTTGAACTCTTGATCCTCCCACTTCAGTCTCCCAAGCCACTGGGATTACAGGTCTGTAATATTTATTGACATTAATATTTAATGCTTTAAAATGTCTTCAGACAGCTGCTCTAGCTAGATTCTGATATGTTGTAAATTTTTTATTTTCATTTTTATTGACATTAATATTTAATGCTTTAAAATGTCTTCAGATAGCTGCTCTAGCTAGATTCTGATATGTTTTGAGTTTGTAATTATCTCATCAAATACTGTAATTTCAATATATTTTCATTCAGGCCCACGATTTGTTTATCAACCTCAGATACAGTTGGTTTTCATGAATGATCCATGCAAATCTGAAAAGTGGGGTTATTATATAATATCAGACTTCAAATGTCTATATGTCCCTCCATAAATTCTGCCCTTGGGATTATATTGTTTAGGTCAGAGGGCACAGCTTTTGCTGTAATCAATCAATCCCCTGAAACCCGAGTTCAGGTTGTTCCCAAATTTTATACCTAGTGTGTGAGGGGAGGTGCTCAGAAGTTCTCAATCTGCAGAAGTTCACATAAAAGAAGCTTTTTCTTTCACTATTTTGGACAAGTTAACCCACCTGAGAATGGGAGAGCTTCTTCTCCCCTTTCTTTCCTCCCACTGCCAGGTGTTACCACGGAGCCCAACTGGTAACTTCTCTTATCTTAGAAATGTAGACATCTCTGTGAAGCTCCAACTCAAGGCCAGATGCCTTGTTAAAGGATTTGTCTTTTTTTTTTTTTAAATCACAGTTTGCATTTGCAAACACACTTCTAAAACTACTATACTGGATATATGTTTGTGAAAAACTAGTAAAGGGTGTCCAGCACCTGGGGTGCTGGAATCTTCCTGGCCAGTGGCCAAGTAAAACAGGGCAACACGAAAATAGGAAGTTTACCTACATTGAACTCTTTTGTAGAGATTCTTCTGCTGATAGTCCTAAAATTAATTATGGTGAGGATTTCTGGAGAAGCTTAGTTAAGATTTTTTGTGGAGGAGGGGATGCCACTACAGCCCTTAGTTTTCTGTTGCAGATGCTTAGCTGCTTAGCATCATTTATGAGTTTTACATGCTGAAAATGATCACTTGTAGATAGCTCTTCTCCAAGAGCCCTAGGATGCTTCCCCGATTCCCTGTGTACTGATAACACTCCCCTATAACTTTTTTTAAAAACATTTTTTAGTGTTGATGGACCTTTATTTTATTCATTTATTTATATGTGGTACTGAGAATTGAACCTAGTGACTCACACATGTAAGGCAAGCACTCTACCACTGAGCCACAACCCCAGGCCTTCCCCTGTCACTTTTAAAGCAAATGAAATTTCTGATGAAAGGGACATTCTTTATTCTACTAAATTGGGCAGAGTTCATCCCATTGCAAGTGTCTGAGCCTATTTCCTCTAGTTAGTGCACTTTCTCAGGTGGCCTGAAGAGTAAAGGTGTTTTTATTTCAGAGAAAGACAAGGGGACAAAGAGGATGCCTGTGCAGAGTCATTTTGGGTGCAAAGGACCAACCTGCACATCACAGTTGCCATAAAAACCTGATGTCATTATGGTGATTGTGATGGCATTCTAAAGGAGACCAACTTGCTCTGGTTGCAGAGAAGGGGCCCACCTCTAGGGTGTTTGGATTCAGTAGAAGACGTGGGTGCCTTGCAGTGGAGGCTGGGCTACCCTTGTATGTGGGAGACGAAGGGATACCAGATGTTGGAGGCTGTGATCAAGTCAAGATGGCGCCTGGCAGTTTGCCAGGAGGAGTGGCTTGTGAGGCAACGCCACCAAGCCATCAAGATGGTGGGTGTCGCGACCCCTTGCCCGCAAGGAAGACGCAACTCAGGAATCTTCTTTCAGCAGTTTATTCAGGCCTTGATTTAAGTATCTTTTAGTGACTCCCTTTCTTTCTTCTTCTTCCTTCTCGAGGGCCCAAGCACAGCCTAATAAAGCCTCCCACGTACCAATCTTAAACCGCCGCGTGGGTCTTTCTTATAGGGTGGCAAGAGATAGCGTGCCAACTCTCCACAAAGGAATTTGATTTATCACAGGCCACAGTGGAAGCCGGCGCCATCTTCTAATGGCGGCCACAATTTACAACAATGGCTTACTACAGTTCCCCCTTCTAATTTATAAAACAATGCAGGCGAAAGTAGAGGTCCTATCCTACTGTGCAGAAGTGGCTGCAATGTATGGTTCAGTCCTAAGGAGGCGCCTTCCCCAGACCTGACCCCATATCAGCCGACGCCTTTTTTCGTAGGGCGGGGGTGTGGACGTCAAACCCGCATGCAATAGGACATGCTTTCCTTGAGGTCCGTTGAGGGATCACTCAAGTGCAGTGCTTTGCCTCGCATCCTGCATCGTGATGAAGGTGGACGAAGGGGGACAGCTGAGGTTATTCTGTGGCTGTACACAACGACAAACGAGTTGACAGCACCCTGAAAGAAAGGCACGGACTTTAAGGCAATAGAGAAGCATTAGTGTGGAAACCCACCTGCGTGCAATGGCAGCAAGACCGGCAGAGTGCAAGGGCTTTCCAACACCAAGAGAATAATGAGGAAAGACATGCCGATCCCAGTGCAATGTTATAATAACTTGGGGTGCAACGGCCATGTCAAAGATTTACTGTTTAAGCTGCGCAAGCCAGACTTGAGGTGAATTGCCATTTTCTAAAGCTGCAAGAGCTTGGATGATCATAGCCTTATCGTGAGCATTGCGGGCCTTGAGGCGACAGAGAAACCACAAACAGAGAAACATACCAAAGCAACACATTGCACCAAAAATGCCTACCCCCACCCACTCTTTAAAAAAGGAAAAGGCAGAAGATATCCAATCGGTGAATTGACCCAAAGTCACGGGATCAACACGGGTGTTATTTAAGACAGCTATCTGGGTTAGTTGAGACTGGATCATGTCTTCCGCTTCCATGGACCAATTTCCAGCCAAATATTCGCCAGTGATGCGGGAAGCATTCCTGGAATCATTAAATCTGACAGAGGTTATGCATAAATGTGCACGTTGGTCAACACAACCCAAAAGTACTAAGTCAGCCAATTCTTCTACCTGAGCTTGGAGTAAATCTATTCTTTGGTTGGCAGCTAAAATCCCTG
The DNA here is from genome assembly GCF_048772815.1 of Callospermophilus lateralis. Lineage (NCBI taxonomy): Eukaryota > Metazoa > Chordata > Mammalia > Rodentia > Sciuridae > Callospermophilus > Callospermophilus lateralis. Next base: position 82,492,094 of record NC_135325.1, on the reverse strand, counting down.
ACAAAATATGTTGATTAATTGTATTTTGGGATTCAAGTATAGTGGAAGTTTGTTGGATAACTTGATTAATGGTGGCAGCAGTTTGTACTTGATTGGCCATAGCCATTCCGGCCGTAACCGCTGCAGCAGCAGATATCGCCACGGCTGTCACTATAGCCGCTGTGATCCCAAAATCTCTGCGGACTCTAAGTAGCTCAACAATAGGGAATTTATCAGGATCCGCAGTGACCGGGATTGGGACAAAAGTTGGAATTTTCATAACCACTGCTACAGTCCAGGAACCATTCCAACACTCAGATAAGAGACAGGTAGTATGAGAACAATCCAGCATCCCCAATGAGGTGGCCTTAGCCAAAAGGAATAAGAAGGGGGATTGGACACAGACCATTGCAGGAGGCAATGTGGCATTATACAACAGAGAGTTGAATGAAACAGATGTAAGTCTATTACCTTGTTCACTTTCCCTAACAGTACCAGAAATATTAGCCAGCCAACTTTTGGCTCCTAGCAACTGAGCCAATGCAGAAATATCGGCTGAAGCCCCCTTTTCATTGGAAATCAGCCACTGAAACCAGGACCAACCTACTCCTGTAGAGGAGCTGGCACTATTGTTGAAGTTATAAACATACCTATTAAGAGAGGGGGAAAGGGAGAAACCTTTAGCAACTTGATGTTTCTCCCAAGAATGATCCTGACAAGGCGTAAATGTTGGGGGGAAACCAAGATTAGGGGAACAGTAAGGAGAGGCCTTAAAATGAGTGGCATTATAAATACTACTAGAAGAAGGAGGCACTGGGATTAGTACCTCGGAGATAATAGCCAAGGTAGTTATGTTAAGAGTAGAGCTGCTGTTTGCGGGGGTCTCTGAGCCTGATTGCTTCTCCGAAGCTACCTTGCTCAATACAGCACTGATAATGCTTCCTGAGACCTGATTGGACCGTAATGGCTCCTCCCAGTTAGTCAAATTTTTGGTCTTAAGGCTAATGCAATTAGCGTTTCTAAGGCTGAAACAAAAAACTCCTGTAAGATTAACTTGAGATTGATTAAAAATTCTCTCCATGTCCCCTCTAGGAGAGGCACAGGGAGTAGACATCTCACATGAGGTAGAAAAAAGAGTGGGGAGGACACTAGAATTACCATGAACCGGCATCGGCATTGGCCATGCCCGTGTCACTGCCCACCACCGCATTGGTGTCGCCTGTGCCATCGGCACCAGCACCAGAGCCAGAGCACTTAGCAGAATGAAGATCCTCATCACAGGATTGTTGTGGTATCTCTTGTTGCTGGTCAGCTGGTGTCGAGACTCTTCTTGTCAAGCGTTCAGGGACCCACAACGGTTCCGTACGATCCTGGGGAAAAACACATACAGATCCTCGTGCCCATGTCAGCACGGGGTCAGGGCCATTCCATTGGCCCGTAAGAACATCCTTCCACTTAACATAGCCAATCACAGAGGGCTGAGGGGACACATGTCTATCGGCCGCAGAGCGACCATGAATATCCAAATTCAAAAAATTAATGGTAAAGAGAGCTAAGGACAGGCGTTCTTTAGGAGTGTGTTCAGCTCCTATTCCCCCTTTTTGTTTTTGTAAAGTTTCCTTTAAGGTGCGATGAGCACGCTCAACAATGCCTTGTCCTTGAGGATTATAAGGCAAACCATGAGTAAGTTGCACTCCCATAGTAGAACAAAAGGCTGTAAATTGTCTGCCAGTATAAGCAGGTCCATTATCAGTCTTAAGGGATGCAGGTGCACCCCATGCTGCCCATGCCTCTAAACAGTGAGTAATGACATTACGTGCCTTTTCTCCCGATAAAGCAGAAGCATGGATAATTCCAGAGCATGTATCAACGGAAACATGCACATACTTAAGGTTACCAAAGTCAGGTATATGTGTCACATCCATTTGCCAAACAACCAATGGCTTTAATCCCCGTGGGTTTACTCCATAATTAGGGGGATGAAGAAATGTGACACAATGGGGACATTGCAATATTATCTGCCGAGCATCCGCTCTTGAAATGGAAAAACGCCTGCGCAGCGTTAATGCATTAACATGGAAGTTTTGGTGAAACAACTTAGCCCCCTCTAAGGAGGAAGCCAAGCATATCAATTGACTTCTAGTGGCTAAGTCCGCACAGGCATTACCTTGGGATAACGGACCAGGAAGAGAGGTGTGAGCCCTGATATGCATTGGATAAAAAGAAGCAGTGCGGTTAGAGATAAGCTGTTGAAGCTGAGTAAAGTAAACAGACACATTGTGGGCATCACTAATAGTTCCCACGGCCTCCAGGACTTTTAGTGCTTGTACCACATAGCTGGAGTCCGAAATAAGATTAAAAGGAAAAGAACACTGTTTAAAAACTTCAATAACAATTTGTAGTTCTACCCATTGTGGATTTCCAGGAGCAAATTGATGCTGGATAGGGGGAGAGTCATTAATTACGTAGGCTCCCATTCCAGACTTGGAACCATCAGTAAAAATGTTAACAGCCCCCTCTATGTTTGGGCATGGAAAGCTCTCCTCGAAACACCCCCACCGTACGGCGGCGGGTCCGGAGGATATTTTTTTTTTTTTTTTTTCTTCTTTCCGGAGGATTTTTTTTTTTTTTTCTTCTGAGCTCCTGTTTATTTTTGTTCCCTTCTCCCATAGTTAAACTCCCTAGCTGCCGAGACAGTCTCCCGAGCTCCTCCTGTTCATCCTCCTCCTCTTCTGACCCACTTTTGCATGGGAGTGTGCGCAGTGTACTGAGATCTGGATACAAGCGTTTCCTCCCCCGTTTCTCGCTCTGCACATTCCCCTCCTCCTGAAATATTTCACTCCGTGCCAGAGACAATCGCCTCCTCCCCTGTTTCTCGCTTCGCACACTGCCATCCTCCTGAAATACGTCACTGCCTGCCGGAGATAATTGTTTCCTCCCCTGTTTCTCGCTCCGCACACTCCCACCCTCCTGAAATACCTCACTGCCTGCCATTTCTGATCTTTCTTCATGTAATTGCTCTAAAACTTCTTGTCCTTTAGTAAGTGCTTCCTGACATCTGCTATCTGTGAGGCAACTACGGATCATCTTCCAAAGGGGTATCACCCCACCCTCTAATATGCCCTGCTCAGAAGCAAAGTCAAGGTCTGTGCCTAACTTATCCCAGCTAGGCAGTGTAAGACTGCCAGAAAATGCAAACCACGGTGCAATAACATCTGTCTTCTGTAAAAATCTCTGTAAAGTACTACGTTTCACTTTTAGGTCCTTGGAACGTAACAGGTTATCTAGGGCCAGGAGAAGCGGACTTGAAGATACGGCACCCATGACACAACAAAAGACACACAACAAACAAGAGTGAAAGTAAGAGCAAAAGTACACAGTGCAGCTGCAATAAGATTTAATGCTCTCTCTGGCTTTACAGAGGAGCTGCCGCCTTGACAGCGGGTCCCAATTAGTCTGGGACTAATCTCCGCTTTAACCGGGGTCCCAATTAACCTGGGACTAATCTCTGCTTTAATCGCAGGTCCCAATTAACCTGGGACTAATCTCCGCTTTAATCGCGGGTCCCACCTTACCTGGGACTAATTGGTGCACCACCCCTGACTGCTGAAAGTTCTGGTTCCCGGGTCTCGGCACCACTTGTCACGACCCCTTGCCCGCAAGGAAGACGCAACTCAGGAATCTTCTTTCAGCAGTTTATTCAGGCCTTGATTTAAGTATCTTTTAGTGACTCCCTTTCTTTCTTCTTCTTCCTTCTCGAGGGCCCAAGCACAGCCTAATAAAGCCTCCCACGTACCAATCTTAATCCGCCCCGTGGGTCTTTCTTATAGGGTGGCAAGAGATAGCATGCCAACTCTCCACAAAGGAATTTGATTTATCACAGGCCACAGTGGAAGCCGGCGCCATCTTCTAATGGCGGCCACAATTTACAACAATGGCTTACTACAGGTGGGTACTCCTTATTGGCTGATTGCTGTATCTGTAGGGGGAGCAATGCTATAATTGGATGATACTGATTGAGTCATGCTTTATGTAAATCAGTTAGATATATATACCTCTGCTGTTCCGCAATAAAGTAGTTCCTGCTTCAACCTTCACAGTTGCTTGTCACCTCTCTGTTACTTTGCCCAGCTGGACTGAGGCAACCAGACCCACACTGTGTCATTTCTGCTCTGGGACTAGGTGCTCTGCTGACTTAAGAAAGAGAGAGATGTGGGACCCTTCCCATCCCAGGCAGTCTGATATCCTGTTGGTTATTATTGGATTTTAAATGCCCAGATGAATTTAGGCCACTTCTTATTCCTTTTCAGATTTGTTGTTAGAGGAAGAGAGATGAGTGAAAGAGAAGAAAAGGCCCTGGTGAGAAGCCCATTGTGCCTTTTGGTTGTTATTATACCAGTGCCCAGCATGGTACCAGGCACATAGTTATTCTGATAAGGCATTGTGATTTCTGGGTTTGGTTTCTCTCTGAGAAGTTCCTCTTGGGCTTATATAAACTGTCTGAAGGAGGCACTCTCTGAGGGTCTCAGTGGTGATGGCTATTGAAGCTTTTACCCCAGATCTGAAGTGTAGCACTGCTCAAGAAAACCCAACAGTTCCATCACTGGTGGGATATGACTCCTAGTGCAAATGAGTTCATAGATCAATCTTACCCACGTTTTAGAATAGTGTCTACCAGACACTATCACACAACCATCTAAAAGTAGACAAGCTCTTTTGACACCATCATTGGAAAAGAAACTTGAGGCTTTCCAAAGGGCACTAACTAGAGGAATTAGGCTCAGACTCTGGCAATGAGAGGAACTCTGCCCAGTTTAGTGGAACAAAGAAGAATCTCCCTTTCATCAGGAATTTTATTTGCTTTAAAAGTGACAGGGGAGTGTTATCAGTACACAGAATCAGGGAAGCATTCTAGGGCTCTTGGCAGGTTATACACTTTGTTTTAATCCTGGAGGCAAATGTTAGAGATGGCTTCTTAGTCTGAAACAATTAACCGTACAGCTTGGGGTTTGGGGATTTAGCACAGTGGCAGAGCACTTGTCTAGCATGTGCAAGGCCCTGAGTTCAGTCTTCAACCCTGAAAAAATAAATAAAAGCAAGGAATCTTGCAGCTTGTGGTAGGAACTTGATACTTAGCATGTATTGTCAATAAATTTCATATATTTTTTTTATTTGTATAAATCAAAATTGGTGATTGATATCAAAATATTTAAATGCGTGATATGCATTTGGTTAGAAGACCTTATATAATTGTAATTTGGAATCTTCCTTGGTAGCCAATGTTTATGTGTTCTTAAATTTTTGTAGAAACCAGTAATTATCCAAAGATTAGTTTAAAATGTCATTCATTACATTTTTTATTATTTTCAAAATATTAATTATACTAGAATTTATCCTATTGTGATTCAGATTCATGTTCTTTAGAATAACTTAATTGGTAGAGTGCTTGCCTTACATGCATAAGGCCCTGGGTTCAATCCCCAGCACCACAATAATAAATAAATAAATAAATAAATAACCAGATATACTTAAATATGAGAATGATCATTTCACCAGGTCATAACATTTCAGTTTTATACTTCAGAAAGAAAGGTGCATCAACTTTCTCAATATTTAGATAGACTTCATTTCAAATAATTGATTCTATGTTGGTCATATGGTGTGTGAACAACTAGATATGACATAATGTCCAGGGTAATCTTAGTGGAAATTGTTCTGATTAGCTGAATTTCCCAAATCTTTGAAGATACAGTATATTTCCAATGTTTTATTGAGGTATGATTCATGTGTAATTCACTTTGCATATTTAAAGTCTTTGTTGTAGTAAGTTTTGGCATATGTATGCACTAGCAAAACCAACACTACAGTGAATGAAATAAAAATCCATCACCCTAAAGTGTTTTCCTGCCCCTTTGCCATTCTCTTTTTTTTTAAAGAGAGAGAGAGAGAGAGAGAGAGAGAGAGAGAGAGAGAATTTTTTAATATTTATTTTTTAGTTTTCGGCGGACACAACATCTTTGTCTGTGGTGCTGAGGATTGAACCCGGGCTGCACACATGCCAGGCGAGCACACTACCGCTTGAGCCACATCCCCAGCCTCCCTTTGCCATTCTCACAGCAATATATTTCCCTCCAGGCTCCCTGCTTCTCATACCCTCCCCCCATTTTCAAGAAACCACTGTTCCCATGCATATAATATGTATTCCTTCTGTGTCTGGCTTCTGACATTCAACCTGTTAATTTTAGATTTATCCATATTGTTGCATGATTCACTACTTTTAACTGCTGAGCGGTATTCCATTATATGGATAGACCACAATTTGGTGTTATCCATCCACTTTCTTATGGATGATGGGTAGTTTTCAATGTGTGTAAGTGTCTTTACATATACATATGCTTTCATCCCCTAGAGTAAATACTAGGAGTGCAATGGCTGGAACATATGGTAGACATAAGATTTATATTTTCAGAACCTGCCAAAAATTTTTTCATTCACATGAGCAGTAAATGAGAGTTCCATTCTCCACAACTTTGTCAACACTTGGTATGGTCAGTCTTTTTCACTTTAACAATTTTCATGGGAGTGTAGAGATATCTCATTGTCTAATTTACATTTCTATGACAATAATGTTGAACAGGGGCTGCAGTTGTGGCTCAGTAGTAAAGCACTTGCATAGCAAGTGTGAGGCAATGGGTTTAATCCTCAGCACCACATTATAATAAATAAACAAAATAAATATATTGTGTCCATCTATGTCTCTGAGAAGACATAAATCCAGTTCACCATGCAGGGAAGGAAGAGTGAAGAGTGTCTTTGAACTTACCTGGTAAGACCTGTGCTAGACTGCACCAAGGAATCAAGGCATATTGTTTGTCTAATGATTGATCCTGGATTGCTCAACATGATCATAGAGTTACAAGATGTTGCCAGAACTGGGACCCCAAAATCATGCGATGTTGAGAGCCACAGCCGAAGGGGCCCCAGCAAACTTTCAGACTGCCAGCTGATGAGCTGAAGGGGTCCCAGCAAACTTTCAGACTGCCAGCTGATGATTGGCTCACAGCGGCCCCAGCAACATCTAGCTGATTGGCTCCTCTGCGGTGATGCTCATTGGGCTGTTTCCCTGCCCTTTCAGACCACGGAGCTGCTCATTGGGGGACTTTTTTGGCTCCGCCCATGCGACCCAGCCAATCGGCCTCAAGAGCAGGAGGATTGTGGGAGGAAGAGGTTGTTGGGGTGTGTGGCTTGTGGGAAGCCGGTGGTGGCAGTTGGGCTCTGAGGGTTTTTTCCTGAGGAGCTGTTTTGTTTATCTTGTGTGGTTCTAAAAATAAAGTTAGTTTCTTTTGACAAGTGGCTCCTGAATTGTGCCCAGCCAGACTGCGGCAATGCATAAAACAGATTCCTCATACCAGGATCTCAGCCACCTGCTGTCTCCTTGGGAGGCAAAAATCTAAGAGATAATACCATTTCTGTGACACACAATTATCAATTCTTTCATTCACTAACATTAACCTAAATATGTATTTGAGCTTATAACACATACTTTTAGTGGAAAAAGTATCTTGAGCTCTAAGGTGGAAATAATGAGGACAATGAAAGATGAATATATGGTCACTTTCAAGGGGTTAAATTATATTTGTAAATTTAGGATATGATCCAAACAGCCTTTCAAATTAGTGGTGATAAGTGCTATGATGGTACCTAGATAACTATATGGTTAAAAAAGTAAAAGTAGATCAATTTCCATGTTTTTAATTAGGATAAGTTTTAAGTGGCATAAATATAAATATCAAAACTAAAATCTTACAGTTGTTAGAATAATCTATTCTAATAATCCTGAAATTGGAAGGGACAAAGAAGAGATTCTCTTTAAGGAAATTTTAAAGTGTCCTTAATTAATTAACCTTAATTAACTTTAAGGACACCTTACAGTACACATTCCTGGCAGCCTCAGCAATATACAAATTAATATGCACAGACTCTGACTCCATATCATCCATGACCCAGGGATTTTCTGAGGTGAATTTATGGGGGTAAACAAGTACAACTTCACATATTCCACAGATGCAAATATAGCACACGTAAAGTTGAAAGCTATTAAATTATATTAAGATGGTATGGAGCTAGGCACAGTGGCACACACCTATAATCCCAGTGGCTCAGGAGGCTGAGGTAGGAGGATTGCAAGTTCAAAGCCAACCTCAGCAAAAAGCGAGGCATTAAGCAACTCAGTGAGACCCTGTCTCTAAATATAATACAAAATAGGGCTGAGGATGTGGCTTGGTGGTAGAATACCCCTGAGTTCAATCCCCAGAACCAACAACAACAAAACAATATGGTATAGAATTAAATGTCTATGCATGCTAAGTAGCAAGTATCTTTTATATCCTATATTAGTCTATGCTTTCAAAGAAAATGATTCCTCAATATCTATTATTAAATATTTGTGTCTATGGTTCAGTGAAAATATAATAATTACAAATGCTGTTTAAGAAAGAATGTCAAGGGGCATGAGGTTAGAAATGATGGTGAAATGAGGTGGACATCATTATCTAAGGTACATGTATGAAGACACGAATGATGTGAAGATACTTTGTATACAACCGGAGATATGAAAAATTGTGCTCTATATGTGTAATATGAATTGTAATGCATTATGCTGTCATATATAACAAGCTAGAATAAAAAATTTTAAAAAAGAATGACATTTACATCAGCACCAAAAAGTATGAAAGATTTATGTCTAATTTGTCTACATATGTGAAATATCTGTCTATGTAAAACTACAAAATATTGCCCAGAGAATTAAGGAAGACACAAAGAAGTGAAAGACAAATTGTGTTCAAGGGACTCAGTATTGTTATGATGTTTATTCTCCTCAAACTAATATACAGATTCAGTGTAACCCCAATAAAAGTTCTACAAAATATTAAAAGAAATACATCAGTTGATGTTAAAATCATGCAGAAGTAAAAAGGACCTAGAGTATAACAAACAACTTAGAAAAGTACTAAGAGGACAAACACTACCTGATTTCAAGTAGTCAATCTGTGGGGTTGGCATCAAGGTAGATAAGTATGATACCAAAGTTTGGTCCTTGTCTCCACTGACAATTTAATAAAGAGGACAAGTTTTGAGAAAAAAAGAAGTCTTATTGATTTGTTAGCAAAGGAGAAACACTGGAGACTCCTGTTCCAGAGGCTGATTCTCCCTGCCTGTGGGAACACAGGAATTTTAACGGAGGAACACAAGAACTGGGATACAAACATTATCAGTAGGTATAATTAATTAGTGTCCATTGGATGTCCTTGAGAGAGCTGTTGCTCCAGCTCCCAGGTTTGGAGTTGCTTTATTCTTGTGGGCACTGTTATTCTTCCTGGAGTGAAGGATATGATAGCTTAGTGTGGGCTGGTAAAAATGTTACCCTTATGTCTTGCTGTTAGCGATGGGGAGAGAATAAAGAAGAAAAGGGAAAATGAAAATCATGCCAGTTTTAAAATAACCATCTGTTGTCACAGGTAGTTTACATTCCAAGCAGGAAGTGGAACCCTAAGTCATCAAAGGATCAGAATAAAGAGTCCAGAAATAGTCACTTCTAGAGGGACAACTAATTTTCAACAAAGGAGCAAAAGGAATTGAAGGGAGAAAGGAGAGTCCTTTCTACAAATGGTTCTAGCACAAATGGTTACCCAAATATTAAAAAATGAATTGAGATCCATATACTTTACCACATAAAAATTCAACTCAAACTGAATCTGAGACTTAAAACAAAAATATGTGAGCTGCTGTAAGGAAACATAGGAGAAAAATCGTTGTGAACATGGGTTAGGTAAAACTTAGACAAGACCTAGGAGCATCTTAATTTTAAATGATGAAAATTATAAATAGTCCCCTTCAAAAAAAAAAAGTTCTGCTCTGCTAAAAACATGGTTGAGGAGCTGGGGGCTGGGGTTGTGCTCAGTGGTAAAGTGCTTGCCTCACACATGTAAGGTATTGGGTTTGATCCTCAGCACCACATGAAAATAGTGGTATTTTATCATCTACAACTAAAATATATTTTAAAAATATGGTTGAGATAATTAATGAAAAGATAAGCCAATGATGTGAAAAGCTAGGTACAGTAGTGCACTCCTGTAATACAAGCAACTCGGGAGGCTGAGGCAGGAGGATTGCAAGTTCAAAGCCAGGCTCATGAGAAATGTTGTTGAACAGCTCTTATGTGTCACTGAAACATCCAAAAGTATAGAAACTTATTTACCTGGAACTTTGATGAAGCCTATCCACATGTGGGAGGGCAAGCTACTTTACTCAGTCCAGCCATTCATATTTAATATCACCTAGAAATACCTTACACAAACATCAAAAATAATGATTGACCCAATGTCTGGGCACTGCTTGGCCCAGTGATGTTGACTTGACACATAAAAGACCTTCCAACTTATTTGCATAAGAATCTGGACCTTTTGCTGTGTAGTTTGCATTGTGGATTTTGCTGATTTTATCTTAGTGTCATGTTCCTTTGGTCACTCTTTCACCCTTGAAGTTTGTATTAGATTAATTGACTACACTAAATACAGTTTTTTAGCAAAGGTACCTCAAGTATGGTGCTGTTCATTACTGTGGTCTTAGCAGGAAGCTTATTATGTCTAGTTTTATTTTCTCTTCAGACATTATGACTGATCACTAGGTTCAGGTGCGATAGTGCCATCTTGTGACAGCATCTTGAACTGCAGTGTTAAAACTGGAGGAAAGTAGGAGGGAGGGGCTCTAACCAATTCCATCCTACAGAGCTTTCTGGAAGTCTGTTTATAAAGGGGACATTGCCAGTGTGTAGGGATACTGAGGGTCTCTAGACAGAAAGTGAAATCTATCATTACTAGGAAGAGAAAGGTCTATGTAAGGATATTTAAAAAATCCTATTTTTATGCTTCAAAACTTCTGGATAAATAGCTGGAGACATACAAGTATAAAAGGTTCCACATCAATTGTGATATTTGTAACACAGTTTTCCCTTTAATATGGGTATGTTTCCAGCAAAATATATTTCTATGGTCACATTTTTAATTTTTAACAAAATTTCAGATTTTTTCCCCTTTGTATGTTTCACTGTGTGGATGCCCCAGAATTTCATTAGTATCAAAGTATTGGAAATATAGCTCTTGTTCCAGTTTTTCTATGACAAATAATACTGTAACTCACACTCTGTTAATAATAGACACACACACTACATATACATATACACTTATGTAAGTATATTCATAAGCATTTCTATTAATATAATGACTTCTAAATGCTGTTACTAATTTATGTTCCTAACATGGAAGCATGAAAGTACCTATTTCTCCACACATGAGAGATAGTGAGAATCATTGCTAATGAGACCAGGGCAAAGGATAGGTAGCTGATTATCAAAGAAAAAGGAAATGGGTAGATAGCATTTCCCCATCAACTGGTTGAGGGGGAGGATTGCACTTTCCAACAGAAGCATTTACCCCCCTGGACAGCTCTTTTCCTACCTTTTGGGCAGGTATGGAGAATAGGGAGAGGTAACCCTTGGGTGGCTTTTTTCATACCTTTTGGTTAGGCAAGATAGGAGGAGGAGGGGACATAAGAGGAAAGGAAACCTGGGGTCTATAAAAATCTAAGACACCCCCACTCCTATGGGCCCCAGCTCTGGGTCTATAGCTCTTCTCTGAAGGAATCTCTCCTTTCTCCTCCCCCTCTTTCTGTTCTGTATCTTAAATAAAATTTGCTTTCTACTCTTGCCTTGGCAATTTTCAGGTAATCTTCAACACTGGTGGAACAAGCCCCTGATCCTGATTTTCAAGACCAGTATCACTAATCTGATACTGAAAGGATCTTACATCCTTGTTATTGATATCACTTATTTTTGCTACATCCTAGAAATCCATCCTGCAGATTTAAAATAATCAATGGTCACGACACTCTGTTATTCAGAGTGTTTTCATAGACCCTGTTTTCAACCCTCTGTGTATGTATTTTCATAGTACATACTGCTAAAGGACACAGTTCAGGGCAGAGGTCATGTCATTATTTGCAAGGTGAGATGAATGTATTCTATTTGAGCCCAGCAAACTGTCTTGGAGAATTCTAATTTGAGCTTGGTTTCTATAGGAGCTTGTTTATGCAGGAAGTGTGCTTATGTGAGTAACTGAGAGCGCCTGTGCACTGCACACATGTGGTGACAATGACATTTCCCTAGTTTTTGTCCCTTCATGACTTTGCATCCTATTTGGCCTCCCTTCTTACATTCAGGTCCAGAAGGGAATTCTTAGCATGGCATCTTTATAACCTGAGCCTTATCAACATCTTTTATTCCATCCTAAAGATTGACTTCTGAAAGAGAAAGTGTTGGTGCAAAATCTGTGCACTTTGGAGCCCTGTAATAAGTACTGCCATCCTGACGTTCATAAAGGTGGTACTGCTTATACTGCCCAAGGCCACAGAGGAGTAAGGAAAGTAACAATGCTGATAGTCTGTCACAGAGGACAGGCCTTGGACCCTGTAGTGGACCAGCTATCAAACCAGTGCTGCAGTGGAAGTGATGAGATATAATTAGCTTTTGTTCAAATGAGCAACCCAAGGGAGCATAGATGGTGGGAGGGAGTGAGGACAGTCATTGCTTGGAGTTACACTGGACATAGAGTCATCATGGTAGGATACAGCCACAGTTTTATTCATATTCATGTTTATCAAATAAATGTGCATAAAAAATTTGGGTAAAAAAAGTCTGAGTGTTATTATGACACAACAGAAGCTCATGGCAATATTGTATTTTTCACAGCTTTCTTGCAATATATATATTTGAAAACAATTTTACAATTACCCATTTACCATTTTAAAGGTACAGCTTAATGGTTTTTAGTATATGTATAGAGTTTTAGCACCTGAATTTTAGATATTTTCATCTCCCTAAAAATGTGATATTGTGCTCAGAGCAGTTAAACCCTGATCCTAACCTCAGCCCAGGGAAACAAAACTCTGGATTTTCCTATTCCAGTCATTTCATACAAATAGAACTACACAATATTTGGTCTTTTGCATCTGACTTCTTTACTTTTTTTATGGTTGATCTCTATTATAACATATTAGTATTTCATCCCTTTAATTGATTGGATAAATCATTCACCAAGATGGAAACATGTGGGTTATTTCCACTCTTTGGTTGTTATGCATGATGATGATGCTACATACATTCCTGGGCCAGTTTATATGTAGATATATGTCTTCATTTATCTTGGGTGTGCACCTAGGAGTGTAATGATGACACATATGAGAACTCCCTGTTTAATGGTGAGAAGAAATGCAAGACTGTTTTCATGACCTTGGAAGCCTTAAGAAGCATTGGCTTAGCCTTTTATTTTCACCATATTAGACCAAGGTCATGGGTTTTAAGAGGAAACACCAGGATTTAAAGTACATCCTTGTCGTATTATATCTGGGAATAAGGATATCCATGTGATATCACTGGGGATGCTAACATTCATCACTTGGTTAAGGTGATGTTTGCCAAGGTTCTCTAGTGGACAGTGACTGTGTTCCATCTGCTTACTGTCATTGCAAGTGAGCCACTAAATCAGTTCTGCCCACAGGGGTTGGGATCAGAATTAATCTTCACCTCATGGAAGGCAGGTAGCAGCATATGTTAATGTGGAATTATTGGATGAAGATAATTTGTCTCCTCTTACCTATTCCTTCAGCCATTTGTTTATATCACTTTGGATTTATGTGCTATAATTATATAGGTTGTGTCATTTCATTTAAAGGAAATGCCAGCATCCTGATCTTTGTGGGACAGCCTAGAATGTTAGTTTCTAGGGAGATCAGAGCACCCAGATTCCTGGCAGCAGCAAGACACAAAGCTTTAGTGAGACTCCAGGCTCCACTACCAAGCAGGTATTAAAAACAGTTTCTCGGATTTACATAAACATTTCCAACTTCATATAACCCGATTTAAACTGTAGATTTAATAACAAATCACTTAAATGAAGATTCATATTAGAGGAGATACAATAGTTTGGTTACATTAGTTTAAATACTAAACATCTGGGGGCTGTAGTTATAGCTCAGTGGTACAGCACTTGCCTAGCACATGTGAGAAACTGGGTTCACCATATAGAAAATAAATAAAATGAAGGTATTTTGTTCATATACAATTAAAAATACTAATCATCTGTTCTAGATGAAATACCTGTTATTCTGTTTCAGCCTCTGTCTATCTGCCATCATTAAGCCCTGTGGCCCATCATTGACATGAAGTCATTGGGGATATTAAACTTTTCATCATTTTATTATCTCCCCATAAGGAGGCTTTTTAAACATTCCCCCCTCACCCACTTTCTGCCCAGAATATAAAATGATGATATCATGGATGGAATGTTAATTGTGTGTTGTAGTTCTTTGTAGTGTCACAAACAATTATAATATGTACCATCGCCCTACCCCTGAGAACCAGTTTGAAGCCTCTTGTGGGCAATATCATCCCTGTTGAGAATGCATGTAACATTGAAATCAGAGCAAAATATGGAACCCTATTCCTGCCCCTTAGTTGAGATGTGGTGCTGGAATCCTTCCTTAGCCTTTGTCAGTCTGAACATGGTCATCTGTTTAAAGGGAGTCACCATGCCCTCCTTACATATTTGTAAGGGTCAAAGAGAAATCCTATTCACAGTGTATGGTGTGGAGTTAGATTTCAACCAGCATTTGTCTTGGCAGAAATTTCTCCTCTCCCAGAGAAGTGATGAAAGTTACCTAAATCAAAGAGCACACCTGCCTTGGAGGCCACCATCTGGATGTAGCAGAAAGAAGCAGCACATCCCCCATTTATATTATGAATCAAGATTTGGGGCTTCTCAGTGTTACAGGAGGGCCTTGCTGAGAAAGAGGAAGAGAATTGACCCATTTCATTTAATTCCTCATCATTTTCTGTCCCTTTGATATTCTGATTTGATTAGAATTAAATTGGGGAAACAGTTTCTCATATAGCCTCACTGGAAAGGACAGTGCAGATAAAGAGGACGCAGGGATCCTAAAACCTTGACACTAGCTCCATTACCACCTACAGGACCCTACCCTGGAATTTCATCTGCACCATCAACTTTTTCAAAGAGGGCTTCTTGGAAGAGTATCCACTTGGACGCTGCTATTACCATTATTTTTCAGTTTGAGACAGAGGCTCTCCAAGTTGCTTAGGGGCTTGCTAAGGTGCTGAGGCTGCCTTTGAATTTGGGATCATCCTCCCTCCACCTCCCCAGTAGCTGAAATCTTGGTAACAGCCACATCTTAGTCCCAACAACCTGGGCAGAGCACTCCCAATTACCAGCATCCTCACGTGCTTTCTTTAATTAGCATGTTTCTCAGGTGCCCTGAAGGGTAAAGGCATATTGTTTTAAAGGAGAAACCGGGGGACAGACGGGAAGACTGCGCAAAGCATTCGGATTTTAGGAACAGCCTGCGCACCACCATTGCCATAGAAACCTGATGTCATTATGGCGACTTTGGTGACTGAAGACATTCTAAAAGAGGCCGACTTGCTCGGGTTCGAGAGCAGGGCGCCTCCTTCAGCAGTCTGGACTCATCTGAGGGTGTGGGCAGAGTTCTCCCCATTGCCTGAGTCTCAGCCTAGTTCCTCTAATTAATGCACTTTCTCAGGTGGTGGCCTGAAGAGTGAAGCCGTCCTGCTTCCAGAGAAAGGTTAGGGGATTAATAGGACACCTGTCCAATGGTATCTCTGGGGCGGGACCAACCCGCTTCGCGGTTGCCATAGAAACCCGACGTCATGAATGCGACTGTGACGCTATTCAAGAGGAGACCGACCTGCTATCCCGAGAAGAGCAGCGTCCAGCCTACAGGTTTTGGTTCTCCAAAGAGGGCGTGGGTTCCTCCTGGTGCGGGCTGAGTCTCCCTGGGGTGTGGGGAGATGAAGGGATCCCTGGCCCAAATCGCCTCGTTCCCGCTCTGGGATTTGGTCCTTCGCTAACTGGAGAGGGAGAGATACTTGGGGCCCTCCTGGCCCCAGGCAGCGTGATGTCCTGCTCCAGGGTGGCCTGGACCTCCTTTCCATGTAAAGGCGGGGCGCGGGAGGGTAAGACAGGGAAGCGCCCTACACTAGGCTTCTCTGTAAATTGGGGGCAAGAATGCTCAGCCACGGGATTGGCAGAACTTTCGGGGATACCACACTATAAGCCCCATTGCTCTATGGTTATTGTGGGATCACGAATGCTCACTTCAGTGCCTAGCATGGTCCACAGATATAGTTATTCCAATAAAGCATAGTAATCATTTCTGGATTCTTTCTCCCTCTGGGCAGCTCTTCCTCTGTTGACTGAGCTCATATTAAGTGTCTGAAGAAGACAGTTTCTGAAGATGTGTGTCATGATGGCTGCTGAAGCTTCTATTCCAGATCTGAAGAGCAAGCAGTGCTCAGGAGGCCCCCCAACACTTCCATCTCTGGTAATATATAACACTGTCTTAAATGATTTCATAGATCTGAACAAGAGTACATGGCGAAATACCACACATGAGGTTCAAAAAATATCCATAAAGTAGAGAAGCTATTTTAATCTCTTCCTTGAAGACGTTCAGCAGGTAGAATTTGCCTTTAGCAGGTACTATGCTTTATAGTAATCCTTGAGACCCATCTTTGGAATGCCTTTGCTTGTCACAAAGTAATAACTAGTTTAGCTAAGGAACATGCTGTTTAACACGCATTTAAATATATTCTCTATTAATGATAATCAACAAATCTCATGTACCTCTCCTGAGTGTAGAAATACGTAGTTGACTGCAAGAAAGATCCTTTTAGGAATTTGAAATTGTAACACGAATACTTTCCAAGTAGCTACAGTTTTATACACTGTCTAATGATTATTTTTAGGCCTGAAATGTTTTAAGAGTTACCTTAAAATATCCTTTATAAAAATTTAATAATTTTAAAATAACACTTCCTAGTAACATATATCAAATGACCAGGAGCTCCTAAATCATTATATCTCAGAATATCACATTTTCAGAATATCCTCCCTTCACCATGTTCTGCTCCCAGGAAACCACTTATCTTTTGTTAATAGATCAGTTTTGATTTCTTATAATTTCATTTAAACAGAATCAGATGGCTTGTACTTCTAAGATCTCACTTGTTTTATTCAGCTTACATATTTGTTTTAGTTTTTAAAATTATCTTATCCATGAATACATGAAACAGCAGAAGCATTATTTCTCAACACTTGGGGCAGGATTCTTTTAGTATTCAACACATACTATCCACTGGAGGAAGACTTTTGTGGGAAACGGACGTTACCAATTCTTTTGTGAAGCACCTCAATATCCATTTTATATACACTGAAAGGAAAATATTTAATAGGATTTTCTACAAATGTAGGAATATAATACTTTACAAGTGAATATAACAATTTGGAGTTATTGAGGATGCTGCAAGAAGATAGTCTATGTAGACTAGTACAAGGGCCTTTGCTAATAAAAATCCTGCCTACGCCTTACTCTCCAACCATCCTGTCTCCAGAACAGTTAGAAATGAATGCTTGTTATTTAAGCCAACCAGTTATGGTATTCTGTGATAGCAGCCCTGACTAACTAAGGAACAATTGCAATATTACTATTTTTCCCTGTTGTAAAGCAAGTTTGGGGGCTTTAATAGTGATAAAAATCAAACCATAGCATTGGTTTGGGTCCTAGATTATTTTTGTTTTGCACCTACATATTTAGTACCAAGAAAAGAAAATGCAAGTAAGTTAATAGGAATCACATGAATATATGTATTTCAGTAATTAAAAAAGAGGCATTCCATGTAACATAAATCTTTACATGTAATTTCTTTCATTCTTACTCTCTAACAATATAAATTTGTATCCTACTTACTGAAGAATTTAATAAATAGATCATTCTATATAGATTTAGTGATAATGGTCTCCAGCAGAAATTTTTGCTCTCCTTTGCGGGTACAGTTTTCAGATTTTAGGGGGTGGTTAGAATTCACAACAATATATTTTTAAAAATATTTTTTAGTTGTAGATGGACACAACACCTATTTTAAAATATTTTTTTAGTTGTAGTTGGACACAATACTTTCATTTTTATTTATTTATTTTTATGTGGTGCTGTGGATCGAACCTAGCACCTCATATGTGCTAGGCGAGTGCTCTACCGCTGAGCACAGCCCCAGTCCTGGACACAGTACCTTTTATTTATTTATTTACTTTTATGTGGTGCTGAGGATTGAACCCAGTGGCTCATATATGCTAGTCAAGAACTCTACCGGGGCTGGGATTGTGGCTTAGTGGTAGAGCGCTCGCCTAGCATATGCGAGGCCCTGGGTTCGATCCTGAGCACCACATAAAGAAATTAAATAAAGATTGTGTCCAACTACAACTAAAAAATAATTTTTTTTTTAAAAAAGAACTCTACCACTGAACTACGACTTCATCCCCACAAAACAATATATTTTACAACTTCACTTTGTTGCACCATACATGGCTTGCATTGGAAAAAATAATATCTTTCTACCCAGTTTCCTGTGATTCCAGGAAAATGCTACAATGAGGGGATTTCAGCTCAGAGTTTGTTCACATCTTGGCTACCATCACCACTTCCTTCAGTTTTTGCTTGCTTCAACAATTGAGAAAAAATGTATATAACATAAAATTCATCATTTTAACCATTTTAAAATGTACAATTAAGTGTTTTTTAGTATAATCACCATTTTGTACAACCATCAGCACCATTTGAATTTTTTTATGGTGCATTACGGCCCTGGATGTGGTCCGTCTTGATGAATGTGCCTTGTGAGCTTGAGAAGAGTGTGTATTCTGCTATTTTTGGATAAAGTATAGATGGTCTTCAATTTATGATGGGGTCATATCACAATAAACCCTTCGTAAGTTGAAAATATCAGAAGTCAAATATGCACTTAATATAACTAAATTACTGATCATCATAACATTGTCTAGGTATTTTTTTGTTTGGGGGGGGTACTGGGGATTGTACTAAATGGCACTTAATGACTGAACTTCATCCTAAACAACTTTTATTTTTTTATTTTGAGATGGGGTTTCACTAAGTTGCTTAGGATCTTGCTGAGTTTCTGAGGCTGATCTTGATTTCCAATCCTCCTGCCTCAGGCTCTCTAGTCACTGGGATTACAGGCATGCACCACTATTCCTGCTTTGCCTAGCTAACTTAAAAGTTCACACTACACTTATATTAGCCTAAAGTTCAGCAAAATCCATCAAAATGTTTTTATAATAAGGTATTGAATATCTAACATAATTTAATGAATACTATATAGAATGTATTTTAAAAAACCCAGAATGATAGTATGGGTATGCTTTTGAACCATCAGCTGGTCAGTTCAGAGGTCAAACCATCATAATTTCAGAACATCTGTATTCTACAGGTCCATATCAATGATAGCCAGTCAGTTGGTGGTGCTGTTGAATTCTACTGTGACCTTACCAATCTTCTATCTGTTGGATCTGTCCAGAAGATAATGAGGGTGTTGTTGATGACAGGGACATTCTTTGTTCCACTAAGCTGGGCAAGAGTTCTTCCCATTGACTGAGTCTAAGCCTAGTTCCTCTAATTAGTAGACTTTCTCACCTGTCCTGAAGAGTGAAAGTGTTTTGCTGTCAGAAAATGGCAGGGGACAAAGAGGAGGACTGTGCAGAGGCATTTTTGATGCCTTGGACCAACCTGGGAATCACAGTTGCCCTAGAAACCTTATGTCATTATGTCAATCATGGTGAGCATGCTGAAAATTTAAAGGAGACCAACTTTCTCTGGTGAGAAGAGCAGTGTCCTGCCCACTGGTTCTTGGACTAGGGTCTGGGGTTTGGGGAGGTAAAGGGATCTCAGACATAATTTGCCTTATTCCTGTAATGCACTTACTTGAGAGGGACAGAGATGTGGGACCCTCCTAGCCGCAGGCAGTGTGATATCCTGTGTGGATACTGAGGGATCATAAATCCCTATATGAATTTAGGCCACTTCTTATTCCTTTTCAAACTTTACTTAGAGGATCAGAGATGAGAAAAAGTGAAGGAAAAGGTCCTGGTGAAAAGCACACCATACCTTCTGGTTGTTATGATCACTACCTAGTTGTACCTGTGCCATTGGTCACTGAGCCAGTGCTTCCTTCTGGTTTTGAAACTTGGTGCTTCATTGGGAAGGAGATGTGGGGCCAGGGACTGTGATGTCCTGGACCTACTTTCCACATAAAAGTGGATCAAGAATTCTCACCCTTGGGATTGCTGGGACCCTCAGTGATAACACATGCTTATATAATAGTGATCCCAAGTCTCTCAGATTGAGGTTGAACTATGCAGTTCATTGGATAGTCTTCCTTGCAATTTGAGATTGTAATGTGACCATGTATTCTTTCATGGTCACCACATTTTTGTCCATTGGTACTTGAGATTTTACCCAAGGGTACTTTGTCACTGAGCCATATCCCAGCCCTTTTTTAGTTATTTTATTTTATTTTTGAGATAGGGTCTCACTAAGTTGTGGAGTCTGGCCTGGAACTTGTAATCCTAGTTTGAACCACATGAATTTTTAAAAGAAGCCAGGAAGTTATCAAGTGTTAGTTCGAATGTCACGTAGAAGAATTCACTATTTTCAAAAGTAATATCATATATTTGTTCTCTTATAATAATACTAGCTATGATCACTTAAGTAACCAGGTAGACCTCAATATTATTCTCATTATTTTCCAGGACATAACATTTTCAGTTCTGTAGTAGCTAACTTTCATACCACACTAATGCCCTGTGTCCAGGCAAGCATAGCACTTTTGTTGCTATAGATTAGGTTTCAGGTCTAAATGGAATCGTAGAGGTGTTTGTTTGTGTTTGTGTTTTGATTTGATTTCTTTCATTCATGCTGTTTATTTTTAGATTAATCCATTTTATTGTATTTATAAATAGTTCATTATTTAATTTATTTAATTTTTTGTATTGATGGGGATTGAATCAGGATCTTGTGTTTGTTAGGCAAGTGCTCCATCTTTGAGCTATACCCCCAGCCTGTTCATTCTTTTTATTGCCAAATAGTATTCCAGTATGTGGCTATCCCAAAATGTTTTATATATTCACCTATTGTTGGATAAATTTTTTTCCAATTCAGGGCTCTTGTAAATAAAGTTGCTTTCAGCACTTTTGAATAAGTCATTTCATGTAAATATGCTTTTACCCCCCCAGGACAAATATTTAGGAGTACCTGATTAGATCATATCTTAGATATAAGATTAGCATGGTAAGAACCTATCAAATTGTCTGCCATGGCTATACCCTTTTCCATGGCCACCAACAGTGTATGAGAGTTGCATCATCCACAATCCTGACAGTGCTTGATATGGTCAGTCTTTTTAATTTTGGCCATCCTCATGAGACTGTACTAGTATCTCACTGTAGTTTTTTCTTCCCTTTTCCTAATAATTAATGATGTTGAGATATTTTTGCATACTTGACATTTGTATATCTTCTTTAGCAGAGTGCCTATTCAATCTTTTTGCCCTTTTCTCTTATAAGGTACCGTCTCAACCCAGATCTGCAATCAGACCTGTCTCCAAGGGCCCCTGGTTCCTTTTAGAGGATGTGTTAGAGGATTCAATCTGGGTAGTAGTTACTCATGACTATTTGGTTGCTTGATATTTATTATTCTAGTCATCACACAGATCCAGTAAGTATAATATTTTTAGGAGAACATGTATCATTGACTTATCATTTTAACCTTAGAATTTTAAAAATGTAAGAAAGTATAAAGTTTATGAGTCTTATTTCAAAGGTAAAATGTAGTATATTATATATTAGTCCAGTAGAGTTTCTACAGAGATGGAAACGTTTTGTATCTACATTTGTCCAACACAATAGCCACTAGCTCTCTGAGGCAGTTGAATACATAAAATGTGATAAGTATGATAGAGAAACAGAAGTGTTAATTTCATATATATTTAACAACCTAAATAGCCAGGTGTAGTCAGTGCATATGAGTTGAGACATGAACTGCTCCACATATTTTTCTATGCCTTCGTTTCTTACTTGGCAATATACCCTACTATCCACTGTATAGTAGTAGATAGCAGGAGTCCTCCTGGCTTATTATACTGCAAAGTACTCTAGGATATAGATGTGCTTTAGATTATTAAGTCAATCCCTTTTTAGAGCATTCAATCTGGGTACTAGAGTTACTCATGACTACCTGGTTGCTTGATATTTCTTGTTCTATTCATCACATGGATCCAGTAAATATGTTTGAGAGAACATACATCATTGTTTTTTTTTTTTTTAATTTTAGCCTTAGATTTTTAAAAATGTAATAAACTATAATATTTATTTGACTCTTCTTCTAATTCATAGGTAAGAAGTAGTATATTGAAAATTAGTCTGAGTTTCTATAGAGATGAAAATATGTGTGTACATTGTCCAATACAATGGGCACTTGACATCTGTGCCAGTTGAATACCTAAAATGTGATGAGTGTGATGGAGAAACAGAATCTTTAATTTAATATAAATTTAATCAACTTAAATACCCAGTTATAGCTGGTGCCTATGAGATTGGACAACAGATGCCCTACACACTTTCTTGTGCCTTGGTTTCTTATTTGGCAATATATCCTAAGGACAAGTGTATAGTAGAAGAGAAAGGGAGTCTTCCAGGCTTATTGTACCTGCATAGTTCTCTAGGATGTAGATATGTCTTAGATCATTTAGTCAATTCCTTCTTGGTGGATGTGTGTCTTATTTCCAGTTTTCTGCTGTTCTGATTTGTTCTGCCAGGAAAGACCTTATGCTTATTCCTCTTTCTATTTTGCTTGCATGCATGGGATAGATTCTTAGAAGAGGAATTGTGCTGATTCCAAGGGAACATATCTGTACCCCATAAAAGAGAAGATTTGAAGCTTAAAGCATCTGGAATGTAGCAAAAGAAGCAAGTGTTGTTCCTATCTTATTCCTTAGATTCCATGTGCTTTCTGCTCTCTTGTAATAATGGGTTAGCTAGACTGATGCTGGGAGTCATTCAGCCTGCATTCTGGATGCCACAAGACCACAAGACCTTAGCTGAGTCCTTTTACTTTGTTGACTTTTGAACTGACACAGAAGGACACTGTATATAGAAAAAGTGGTTAGCAGCCTGGCCTTTGGGGTGAGAGGACCTGGGTGTGACCCTCTAAACTACTACTTGCTGTTTGTATGATCTAGAGCAAGCAATTTATTTATTATTTGCCCTAATATGACATCTTGTATTACTGATCATCATCATCACCCTCATCCTCATTCCACCACCCATCTAAAATGTGAATGATAAGTGTGGAGATTATACTACCACGTGTTTCAGAGGTGTTACCACAAAATTTGATTTTATAACTTTTGTATTATGTAGTTTACATAGAGATTAAATGAAGTCTCTAGAAAGCTTATGAGCAGATGCACATATATTACTTACTATGCTGTAGATATGGAATTTCAAATCAGGCACATTGTTCAAGAAATGGGGCTTAGCCAGGCTAGGAGGCACATGCCTATAATCCCAGAAACTCAGGAGGCTGAGATTGTAGGATCTCAAATTCAAAGCTAGCCTCAGCAACCTAGTAAGACCCTTCCTGAAATAAAAATAAAATAGGCTGGGGATGTAGTTCAGTGGGTATGTGCCCCTGGGTTCAACCAATCCGTGTATCCAAAAACAAGAAAAGAAATGGGGCTTGATCAGCTGGTACAAGATTCATTAATAGGAAAATTAGATTATATCTTATACCTTGTTGTACAATTAGAATGATTCCTCTATGTGTTAGTACTTAGCATAAAAGTTCAGATAAATAAAAAACCCAGAAAAACAGAATACTACATATATAAATAATACTAGTTATATGAAATGTAGCATATGAATATATATTATATTTGCATATATGTCTGCACAGAAAAAAACAATGTAATTAAATAGCCTAATGTAAATATCAGTGACAATGAGAATGCTGAGTATTCATATTTTTAACTTCTTTACATGACTCTGTATTAAACATTAGCAATGAAGAGGAGAGATTATATATGTTAAATTTATAGTTCCTAAAATATCTGTTACTATTTCAGGAACAGACAACTACAAAATTAATCCAGGTAAATAAAAAATTATTACTCCTTAATTACATCCCTTTCTTTCTCTCATAAAGATAATCACTATTCAAAATGAGATGATTATCATTCCTCTGCATAACTTTACCTTTTACTCAATATAAGAACTTTCTAAATAAAATACCATTATTTTTCTGCAATACACATGGTATTCTTATCCAGCTTGCTAAAGTTTACTTGATATTTTCTCTGTGTGTATGTTGATTGTAACTGATTGTTTCGGTCAAGGGACCCTTGTGAGGAGTTCATGCCTTCAATCTCAGCATGGTATTTGGTTCATCATCCAGAAAGCCAGTGTTTGTGTCCTTTCCATTCCAACTTCCCAAGTGCACCTCTCTTTAATGGGGTTATTTCTTAGCCTTAATGAGAATTGCTATACTTTAATGAGAATTTGAGAATGCTAGAAAGGTACCACACACACTCATACATATTACATAGGGAATTCAGTGCCATCTCTGTGCTGCGCAGAGTGATGGAGTTGTGGTGAGAAATTCCTCACCCTTTCATTGAATAATTGTCCTCTTCCTATATTAGTTGGGGCACTCTATATTTACATCCATTGTGCACCTGTCTTTCAGGAGTACCTTCTTGGAGCTCCAGGAAAAAGTAACACTGGATCTTCAGAGAGGGACACCAAAACAAGAGTGAGAAGCTCTTCCTAGACTGTGCCTTAGCTGCCCCAGGGTGAGTTCCTTCTCCTGTCTTTGCCTACACTGTCACATAACTATTTCCTGAATTCTTGTTCTTCTTCACCTCTTTAGTAGCTGAGGAGGAGGAGAGGTCTCAGTAATGATTGGTCCAGTTCCAGGTCCTTTTGGAAGTTCTGGTGACCTCTGTAGAGTCACCTTGGTATATAGGAGAAGAAGGCGTGACTGGACTTACCAAATACTTCTCAGAATAGATTTGCATCTGGTGCCCTGGTATGGACTTAAGGGCACCTATAACTATTATGAGGACTTATAAGTAGTTCCTTGACTCTCTAATTAGTATGCTTTCTCAGTTGGTAGCCTGAAGAATGAAGGTATTTCCTGTCAGTGAAAAGCAAGAAGATAAAGGTCCAAAGATATTACCAGTTTGGAAGAGCATTGTTCATATTGTGGTTTACCATAGCAACCTGACATCTTAATAGTGACTATGGTGACCTTTTAATAGAGACAGATCTGCTATGACTGGAATGGTAGGGATCTGTTTTCAGGTATTAGGACTCACATAAGATTAGTGGTGCCCTTAGGTGGGTGCTGAACCTCTGTGGTGGGTAGGGAGGTGAAGGGATCCCAAATCTAAGTCCATTCATTTTTGCTTTGGGACTCAGCGTCTCATGAAGGAGAAAGATGTGAGCCATTCCTGGCTGAAATGAATGTGGTGTCCTGCCCCAGAGTATCCTGGAGCTGTTTTCCCTGTATAGCCGGGACACAGGAGGATAAGACAGGTAACAAGTCTCTCTGAGCCCAGCCTTTTGGTCTCACAGGATTGCTGTGACCTTCAATGATAATACCTGCTCTAATAATAATTAGTGATTCCCATGTATCTCTCTGATGAGTGTTGAAATATAGAGTTGATTAGAACATCTTCCTAGCATTCTTCCATGAAGCCATGTTTTTAATGTACTTTATAATTTTTTTAAAGAATCCAGGAATTTATACATAGTATTAGCTAAAATTATTAAAATGTCATGTACGAGAATTCAGATTTTCAAAAATAATGATACCATATAACATACCCTACTATAGCTCCTAAAATAACCAGATAGACCTAAATATTGTCATTCCCTAGGACATAACATTTTCAGTTTTATAGTACCTGGTATGCATACCACTCATACTACCCTGTGGTTAGGCAGACAGACCACACCTTTTACTACAGAGTAGATTCAATGTCCTAGAAATTCATTGAAAATGAATCCCAAAGGTGTTTTGTTTGCTTGTCTTTTGATTTTGTTGATTTGGATTCTTTCATTCATCCTATTTTGGGATTTATTCATTTTGTTACATATATCAATGGATCATTATTTTTTGTTGATTCACGTAATCCAGTTTATGGATATAGAATAATTTGTTTTATCCATTCACCTGCTGTTAGATGTGGGGGTTGTTTCCAATGTGGGACTCTTGTTAATAAAGGACTTAAAAGCATTTCTGAATAAATATTTTTGTGAAATTATGCCGCTTTCTTTCACTAGTTAAGTAATTAGGAGTTCAATGTCTGGATCATAACATAGATATAAGATTAACATGGTAAGAAGCTTCCTAACGGCAGTGGTTGTACATTTTCATTGCCACTAGTATTGTATGAGGGTTGTATCCTCTAGGACTTTGCCGGTGCTTGGTGTGCTCAGTGTTTTTGACCTTAGGCCTTGTGCTATGTTGTAGATTTCATTGACCTTTCCCTAATGGTTAAGGATGTTGAGTGTTTTTTTACAAACTTGATGTTCGTATATCTTCTTTATTGCCATATCTATTCAAATCTTCTGGCTGTTTCTCTTGTGGTATCTCTGTTTTCTTTTTATTAACTACTATGAGATTTTCAACATTCTAGATACAAATCCTTTTACAGATATGATTTTTTAATATATTTTTCTCAACTGATGACTTGTGTATTCTCTCTTCCAACCACAAATTTGGAAGAATTGATGTTTTACATGATTTTTTCATGTTTTCAGACACTAATATATTCTTGTTTCTATTTTGTTTTTATTTTATTTTACTTTTTTTTCAAACTTTTTAGTTGTAGATAGAAAAAATACCTTTATTTTATTTATTTGTTTTTTAATATGGTGCTGATAAGCAAACCAGTGCCTCATGCATGCTAAGCGAGCACTCTACCACTGAGCCAAAACCACAGCCTCTTGTTTTTATTTTTATTTATTTATTGGTTTGTTTTTGAGACAAGACCTCTCTACATTGCTTAGGGCCTCTCTAAGTTTCTAAGGCTGTCTTTGAACTTTTGACCCTCCTGCCTTAGCCTCCCAAGCTGCTGGGATTACAGGCTTATGCTACTATCCCAGCAGAGCTATAGTTTTTAACTGGGAATAATTCTAAATTCTTAAGTTTCTCAATTATTGATTATTATTGTGGTGTCTCATCTAAGAAATCTGTACCTAATCCATACTCAATAAGGATTTTCCTCTGTGTTTTTTGCTGGATGTGTTGTAGGTTTAGGATTTATGTTTAGATATATGATCCATTTGAGTAGAGTTTTGTATATTATATAGTATATGGATCACAGTTAATAATTGCATATTTGGATATCCATTTCTCCCAGCACCTTTTGTTGAAAAGATTGTCTATATTCTCTACTAAATTGCTTTTGTATCCTTATGAAAAATCAGTTATCCATATATGTATTGGTGTATTATTTCTAGACTCTTTGTGTTGTTCCTTTGATATACATACTTGGCTAACCTGATGCCAAAAACTTACTGTCTTGATTACTGTAGGTTCATAAAATTTTTTGAAATTAGGTAGCATGGTTCTCTAACTGTCCTTTTACAAAGTTTTTCTTCATAGTATTGATCCTTTGTATTTTCATATGAATTTTAGAATTAGCCTTCTTTTTTTTAAATCCATTTTGTAGGATTTTTTTTATTAGGATTGCATTGAATCTATAGATTAGTTTTGGAAGAATAAACAATACTACGTCTTATGACCCATGAAGATGGTAGGTCTTCCATTTATTTAGATCTTCTTTAATGCTCTCAGCAAATATTTGTGGTATTCATTTTGTCAGCATGGCACATCTGTGATCAGATATTCATAAATTTTCATAATTTTTGATTCTACCATACATGAAAATATTTTAAAGTATAATCCTTACGATATTATCATTGTACTCTCAACTACCAAATGCAACAATAGTAGTGAACAATCTTTTTGGTTGAAACCACAGTCTGGTAGTGCAGGACCACCCCTTCCATACAGCAGACTACCGCGGGAAGTCAAGCCCGGTGCGTTAAAGACCTGTGGTTCAGATCCACCCACATCAACTTGCACAGAACCCAGATCCAGGATGTACTATCATTCATTGAGGGACCCCAGCAGGGTCTGGAAGCCCAATATCAAGGTGAGGTACAGACAACCTGCACAGTTACTATAAGAATATAGGGAAGAAACTGTAGTATCTCAGATCCACACTGCAAGAAAGGAAGACACATAGCAACATGAAAAAACAAGGGAGGAAAGTGCCCCAAACAAACCAGGACACTATAATAACAGAACCCACGGACAGCAAAGTTGATGAAATGTCGGAGAAGGAATTTAGAAGGTTCATACTTAAAATGATCTGTGAATTAAAGAATGACCTAAATGAGCAAATACAGGCAGAAATTGATCACTCCAACAATGAGATAAGAGAGCAAATACAGGTAGCAAATATTACTTCAAGAGAGAGATAGAGACTCTAAAAAAAAGTCAGAAATCCTTGAAATGAAGGATACAATAAATCAAATAAAAAACTCAATAGAAAGCATAACCAACAGACTAGATCACTTGGAAGAAAGATCACCAGATAATGGAGACAAAGTATATAATCTGAAAAATAAATTTGATCACAAAGTGAAGATAGTTAGAAACCATGGACAGAATATCCAAGAATTATGGGACAGTATCAAAAGACCAAATCTTAAAGAGTTATTGGGATAGAGGAAGGCACAGAGTTTCAAACCAAAGGAATGCACAATCTCTTCAATGAGACAATATCAGAAAATTTCCCAAGCATGAAGAACGAATTGGAAAACCAAACACAAGAGAATCTTACAGGACACCAAATGTACAAAATTATAACAGATCTACACCAAGACACATTATAATGAAAATGCCTAGCATGCAGAATAAGGATATAATCTTAAAAACTGCAAGAGAGAGGAATCAGATCTACAGTTATCTTACATTAGACAAAGGTGCCAAGAACATGCATTGGAGAAAAGATAGCCTCTTCAACAAATGGTGCTGGGAAAACTAGAAAACCATATGCAACAAAATGAAATTAAAACCCTATCTCTCACCATGCACAAAACCCAACTCAAGATGGATCAAAGACTTAGGAATACAACCAGAGACACTGTGTCTAATAGAAGAAAAAGTAGGCCCTAATCTCCATCATGTGTGATTAGGCCCCAACTTCCTAAATAAGACTCCTGTAGTGCAAGAATTAAAATCAAGAATCAATAAATGGGATAGACTCAAACTAAAAAGTTTCCTCTCAGCAAAAGAAACAATCTGTGAGGTGAGTAGAGAGCCTACATCTTGAAAGCAAATCTTTACCCCTCACACATCAGATAGAGCACTGATCTCTAGGTTATATCAAGAACTCAAAAAGCTAAGCACCAAAACCCCAAATAACCCTATCAATAAATGGTCCAAGGATCTGAACAGACACTTCTCAGAAGATGATATAGAATAAATCAACAAATACATGAAAAACTGTTCATCATCATTAGCAGTTTGAGTGCCGCAGTCTCTGGCTGGGCACAAATCACCAGTCTCCACACAGCTTGTAGATTCAAACAGCAATTCTTTATTCCCGAACTCACACCGGCCGTCTACAAACACGTTCTGGGGGAATCCACGTTCTCTGCCCAAATCCACACTCCTCCGGGCTTCTGTCTCCCAAAATATACTGTCTGACCCTAAGCACTCAAGAGGAACTCAGCAGCAGGATACGCCCTATTCTAAAGGGGGAACACCCTAATCTCCTATTATGCTAAACTGCCCTATTCTAAAGGGGGAACACCCTAATCTCCTATTATGCTAAACTGCCCTATTCTAAAGGGGGAACACCCTAAACACGGATCCTGCCCTGGTCCTTGAGCAAGGTCACCTTTCAGAAGTCCTTCCACTAGACAGCATGGGAGTAAGCTGGCAAGGAATTTGTCATACCTACTTGGCTGATGGCTCCCAGCATTTGAGAAATGCAAATCAAAACTAATCTAAGATTTCATCTCACTCCAGTCAGAATGGCAGCTATTATGCATACAAACAACAATAAGTGATGGTGAGAATATGGATGAAAAGGTACACTCATACACTGCTGGTGGGACTGTAAATTGGTGCATCCAATATGGAAAGCAGCATGGAGATTCCTTGGAAAACTGGGAATGGAAGCACCCTTTGACCCAGCTGTCCCTCTCCTCGGTCTATACCCAAAGGACTTAAAAACAGCATACTACAGGGACACAGCCACATCAATGTTGATAGCAGCACAATTCACAATAGCGAAACTGTGGAACCAACCTAGATGCCCTTCAACAGAAGAATGGATAAAAAATAAATGTGGCATATATACACAATTGAATATTACTCAGCAATAAAAGAGAATAAAATCATGGCATTTGCAGGTTAAATGGATGGAGTTAGAGAAGATAATGCTAAGTGAATTTAGCCAATCCCAAAAAACCAAATGCTGAATGTTTTCTTTGATATAAGGAGGCTGATTCATAGTGGGGTAGGACCGTGGTAGAAATAGAGGAACTCTAGACAGGCCAGAGGGGTTGGAGGGGAAGGGAGGGGGCATGGGATTATTAATGATGGTGAAATGTGAGGATCATTATTATCCAAAGTACAGGTATGAAGATATGAATTGGTATCTTCAAACAGAGATATGAAAAAATGTGCACTATATGTGTAATAAGAACTTTAATGCATTCTACTGTCATATATAAATAAAATGAAAGAACCCAGAACATCAGTAAATGTTTTAAAACAATTATAATATTTTAAAAATGTATATCTGTGGCTTATAAATATGCACAAGATTTTATTTTCCTGATTGTTTGAATATGCACAAGACATTATTTTCTTTTCTTGATTGTTCAATAAGCCTGGTTAAGCAATTTTTTAAGGTCTTGAATTTTCCTAGAAGGACCTTCTTTTAGAGACTATTCTACTCATGGGACAAAATGGTTAAAAATAAAGTCATTTGTCAAAAATCATTCTTTAAAAACAAACTAACAAAAAAGAAATTAAAAAAACACCACAGTCTGCTCCTGGATTGAAAAGATGGTCAATGTTTAATATTGTTTTCCCTGTATCTCAGCATGAGATTTTAAACTTCTTTGGAAGTGTATTGAAACTAGTGAGGAAAAACTCTCCCAGAGGCAATTCTATCAGTCATTTTCAGAAAAATCACACTTACGTAAATAGTCTAGAAGATTTCAATTTTAAATTTGTGCTTAGAAATGAATCTCTTGAGCCAGGCACAATGGTGCACACCTGTAATCCCAGGGACCGAGGCAGGAGGATTATGAGTTCAAAGCCAGCCTCAGCAAAAGTGAGGAGCTAAGCAACTCAGTGAGACCCTGTCTCTAAATAAAAATACAAAATAGGGCTGGGGATGTGGCTCAGTGGTCAAGTGCCCTGGAATTCAGTTCCCGTAATGCCCCTTGCCCCTGCCCCCCCCCAAAAAAAAGAAATGAATCTGTTAAATGTGTGGCCTTTTTGCTTTAGATCCCAGCAAATTTGCCTCATTGAATTCTTGGTATCTTGGGTGGTGAGATAAGGGGAAAACATGTGTGTATGTGGATATGTGCGTGTTTATATATGTTTGTGTATGTCCCTAAGGCTGCCAGGAATTTATTGTGAGTGATAAATGGAGTTAGATAATACAGTCTTGTCTGTCCTCTTTGTTTTCTGGAATATTTTAGGAATAAGATCAGTGTGTTAGTTGTTTATTCCCATCTTTGCTTGACCACCATGGTTACTGTAGTGACTCATTGATTATTATAATATTGGTACAGAATGAGCATCCACTTATGTTATGTACCATAATCAATTATTACAACACTAGCTGAAATGTTTGCAATTCTTTTATTCCTTTTAGAATTGTGAGTTGGAATTTTAATTGCACGACAGTGCTCTGTGTTCCCCAACTTCTTATTCATGTATTATTAGTGTCGGTATTACTTAGGCATTCCTTCTTTTCTCAAAGAGTTTGCCTCTGTTATTATAATTGTATATTTTATGCTCCAGTTGTCCCCAACTAGCCCAATGGAAGGCCCTTTAAGTTGGCCTCAGTGTTCATTTGACACTTTGATAGAATTCCCTTGAGTATGCACTTTGCTCTGTGAGCCTTATCTTCTTTCTCTCTGTAGAAAGGAAGTCATGAAGCCTACTGCAGACCACCACGTTGAGCATTAGGAGAGCCCAAAAAATCTCAACCTATAGCCTGTGACATCTAGTAGGACCTCGACAAGTTTTCCATTCGAACTCAGTCTCCTTCATTGTGTCAGTGCAATGCCGCTGACACTAACAATGGCGTGGCTACAGAGAGATGAGTTGGAAATGTAACAAACAAGAGAATGTTCACATTTCCATTATGAGTGGCCTTCCTTGTCAAAGGTGTGTGGGGGAGGGTTGTGGGATGGAGCTGGGAAAAGTCAAGTATCATAGCATGGTTTCCAGTCAACGCTGTAGAGACAGGCAAGACATGGCCACCCCATCCCCTGCATTTCATGAGCTTTCCCTTCCTCTTACTTTCCTCTCTATTTCATATGCTTTCTTTCTCCTCTCTCTTCTAGTTAAACATTGATGAAGGGTGTGGATGCTATACATAACCAGGAGCTCATGGAGAGGAAGCTAGTGTGGTGTGGGCTGTTAGACGGGCTATTGGAAAAGAGTGGACAGGACACAGGGACACTATAGGCAAGTCACTTCCCTTTTACAATATTTGTTTATTCTCCAGGATAAAAATTCACATTCCTCTGACCAGGAAATCTAGAGTTTGAATGTGATCCTGTGTGGGAAAATAACCTGTGGTCTCAGGTCAAAGGAAAGACCTGGGCAATTTGGAGTAATTACATTAATAGAGACACCCCAGATATCCCAGAAATTTTCATGGGTTGCAATGGAACAAATTTGAGCTGATTGGTTAGCATTTTTCCAAGTGTAGTTCATGGATCTATCACTTCATCAAAATCACCAGGGGTTGCTTAATGATATGGCCAGTTTTTGATTCCACATCAAGTGCTGAATCAGAACCATGGGGGAGGATTAGGAATCATCTACTTTATTAGTATTTTCTTCATTTGGTACTGGTTTAAAACACATGGTGCTATGAAGTTAAACCAAGATCCTCTAATATTTTCATATGTTTGATGTATAATTTAATTGTTCCTCTTTCCTGACTGTTGACTTAAGATGTCTGTGTCTTCTCTATTGTATCAAACGGGTTGCAAACAACTCATCTAGTTAAGTACTGTTTATTCACTGATTTGTGTTCAAGGCTCTGGGGAAACAACACAGATTAACAAGATAGGCAGGCTCCTTGGAGGTGTCATTCTCATTTGGAAAACTGGCATTAAGCAAGAAAACATCAATAAGCAGACTGATTTCATATAAGGATTTTTGCTTTGTTGTAAAAAAAAAAAAACACTAGAAAATGACAAGGATTATGATTGAAAGAAAAGTGGCGCAGGACTAATCACACACACCCGGGATAAGAAGCAAGTTTTTTGTCAGGAGCCTGACAAGGCTGCTCTGCGCAGAGAGAGAGAGAGCAGCAGCAAGCAAGGAGAGCAGCAGCAACTCTCCCTTGAATATTTCCTTTTATAGGCTAGAATCATGGCCATTTGCTAGAGTGGGTTTAGTCTTGACTGACATAGTAATCATCCCCTGATCTTGTGGAAGGCAAGTTTGTTTCTTGGGAACAGAGATAGGCAGTTTTCCTATCTCTCAGAGGGGGAACAGGGAAACCAGCATGTCCCTTAATCTTCTCAAGGAGAGAACAGGGAAACCAGTATGTCCTCATCTCAGGGGCCAATAAGTTGTCTCCTATCTTTCAATGAGAGAACAGGGAGAGACCCGCATGTCTTTAGGCTGGTAGGTTTTATCTTGGGCTACTTTCTATTTCTTGGGAGTAAGAATAGTATTCATAAAGTGCGGGTGGGGAAAAGGAAGATGGCTGCAATCATGCTAACAATGATAGGGTGTGTTACTAGTGAAGTTTTTTCTCAAGAAGGGACATTTGAACTATGTCCTGAATGACAAAAAGAAGCAAGGCATGGACAAGCCATTCTGTCTGTGTCCCTGCAATGTGTAGGCACCCTTTGAATCAGGATCAGAGTGCAAGCTCAGCGCCTGGATCCTGGTGGACAATGTGCAGACTGGTGGGAGGTGGGTGAAGAGGGCAGATGGAGCCACAGGGTTTGGGCTGTGTAAGGAGTTTGGAGGGTTAGAGTATGGGCATGACATGATCTGGGTCTTTTATTACTCAGGTGACACTGGCCTCTCTGTGAATGTATTGGAAAGGGACAACTATCTTGTGCTGACAACCTTTAGGAGAATGTTGCCCAAGGCCATGGGAGGGATGAGGGAAGATGGGAGCTGTGCTGCAGCAGTGTGCAGAGGGAGGGGTATGCCCGGACAGCACATGTCTGGAGGAAGGGCAGGAGGGACCTGCAGTGGCTGAGCATGGGGGTGGTGTGAGGATGAGACAGAATCAAAGGCCCCTGGGCTTGTTCTGCCGTGTGGAGATGGGGTGGTGCTGTTTTCTGAGATCAGTTGCTCCGAGTGCCTGACATTCTCAGGATAGTTAGTTTGGTTATCCAATAGTAGTCATTGTGAAATTCAGTGATTTAATATAATGCATCAATTGATGAATAATACAAACTCTAAAACAAAGCTGTAAAAATCTCATCTTGCAAGTATCTATACAACATCTCAGGATATTACTCATTGACCTTGTACCTAACACTCTTCTAAAGGGTTTTCAGGTATCACCTCAAGTAATTCTCAAAATAGCAATCTATGTCATAAGGAAAACGTTTCCCCCACTTAACAAAAGAGGAAACTGAGGGACACACCCAAGATTATGAGCCAGATACTTGATTTTTTAAGTAATGGGATTTATATGTATTTGCCTGTGCCAAAATGAAGCAGAAAGTAATGTTTGTTTTAAAACATTTTCTCTTCCAGGGTCACTACTGCATAATCCCAGTTTTGCAGAGGCGGCATTAGAGGGATGATAAGGTGAACTAAAATATTCAAAGTCATGCAGTTTGTCAGAAGTAGTGTTTGTCCCTAGCCTGTGTCTGGTACCACACTCCGAACCTGCTCACTCAGGAAGAAGAAACACACCCTGTTTGAACCCTGTCAGCCCATCTGTGGGTAGGCTGAAGCAGGCTGTGGCTGTCAGTTCTATTCCATTGATTGATGGCGGTATTGTTCACCCATGTCCTCATCATTTTCTGCCTGCTTTCCAAACTTTCCTTTCCTTGTAAAGAGGAGTTGATGTCCCAATTATGACAGTGGATTCATATATTTTTCTTCAAATTCTTTTAGTTGTAGCCTCATGGTTGTTTATTGTTGTTGTTTTTTTTCTAGATGTTGATGGACATATATTTTATTCATTTACTTATTCATAGTGCTGAGAATCAAACCCAGTGCCTCACACATGCTAGGCAAACACTCTACCACTGAGCCACAACCTCAGCTCCATGTTTTTGACACATACGCATTGAGGATTATAATGTCTTCTTGAGAATTTGGTCTCTTTGTCATTATGCAATTCCCATCTTTATTCTTGTAAACTTTTCTTTTTCTGATATCAACCCACCTTGAAATTCATGTGTCTATTCCAGCTCTCATTTGAGTATTGCTAAAAGTCAAGTGATGGAGAAAGACATACCATGCTAATATTAGGCCTTTTTATATTTAAGTGAGTTTCTTATAGATATAATACATTTGAGGTTTGGATTTTGGATCCCTTCTGGTAATTTGTCTTTTACTTGGTTTATTTAGACCATTGACATTCAAAGTGATATTGATGTGGTTGAATAAACACCTATTTTATTTATTCCTATTCTCTATGTGTTGCCCTTGTGCAGTGTCCATATTTCTGTCTCCCACTCTTTTTCTACCTTTTGTGGGTATAAGTACTTTTTTTTAACCTTTATCTTATTTTTTTGTGGTGTTGAGAATTAAACCCAGTGCCTCATACATGCTAGGCAAGTGCTCAACCATTGAGCCACAACCCCAGCCTGTAAGTACTTTTTATACTTACCTTTTTATTCTTTCTCACTTTATCAGTTTTACTTATTCTTGTCCTTTTTAGTATTTACACTATGGGGTATTATCCACTTGCAACCAATCCAAGTGTACTTTGAGAAAATTGCATACTGAATCATAGGTAGTGAATTAACTTTATATTAACAGGTTAATCCTAGTCCCTCTCTCACATTCCAGTATCATTGCTATCATTTATTTCACCTATACAGAAGCATACATAATTATACATACAAATACACACATAATCGTTAGATCATTGCAGAGAGATGTGGGACCCTTCTGGCCCCAGACAGCATGATGTCCTGCTCCAGGGATTCCTGGACCTACTTTCCATGTAAAGGTGGTACCAGCAAGAAGAAGACAGGGAAAATCTCTCTGAGCCTAGCTTCCCTCTGTAAAATGGTGGTAAGATGTTCGCATGTCCCCAGCTTTTCAAAGTTTTCTTTTTTATTTTTATCTTTTTTTTTTGAGGGAGGGGTACTGGGGATTGAACCCAGGGTCACTTAACCACTGAGCCACATCCCCAGCCCTTTTGTATATTTTATTTAGAGACAGGGTCTCACTGCATTGCTTAATGTCTCACTAAGCTGTTGAGGCTGGCTTTGAACTCACCATCCTCCTGCTTCAGCTTCCCAAGCTACTGGAATTATAGGTATGTGTCACTGGGCCAAATATTTTTAGTTTTTGACACAAGATCTCCCTAAGTTGCTCAGGGCCTCACTAAGTTCTCGAGACCAGCCTTAAACGTGCAGTCCTCCTGTCTCCCATTTCACTGGGATTACAGGACTATGCCCCAGCAACATACTCTATAGTGAACTTTTTTAAAGATGCCAGGACACATACCTTGGAAAAAGATAGCCCCTTCAATAAACTGTTCTGGGAAAATTGGAACTCCATATGTAGCAGAGTGAAATTTAAACCATGTCTCTCACTCTGCACAAAGCTCAGCCTATAGTAGATCAAGGGCATAGCTATTAGATCAGACACCCTGTGTCCACTAGATGAAAATGTTGGTCCAATACTCCATCAAGCAACTCCCTAGTCGCTTAGGATTTGACTTCTTCAACAAGACTTCTAAAGTGCAAGAAGTAAAATCAAGAATCAATAAATGGGATGGTGTCAAACTAAAAACTTCTTCACAGCAAAGGAAACAATCAAGAATATGAAGGGAGAGCCTACAGAATGGGAGAAAATTATTGCTCTATCTGTACCTCAGATAGAGCTTTACCTCCAGGATATACAAAGAACTTAAAACAATAAATAACCCAATCAGTGCATGGGCAAAGGAACTGAACAGGCACTTCACAGAAGAAGAAATAAGAATCGATAACAAATATGTGAAGAAATGTTCCTCTTGCAATTAGAGAAATGCAAATTAAAACTACACTGAGATTTCATCAACTCCAGTCAGAATAGCAACAATCAAGAATACATACAACATCAAATGTTGGTCAGGATGTAGGGATAAGGGTATACTTATACATTGCTGATGGGACTGCAAATTGCTGCAGGCACTCTGGAAATCTGTATATAAATTCCTCAGAAAACTTGGAATGGAGCCACCATTTGACCCAGTTATACCACTCCTTTGTACATATCCCAAGGAGTTAAAATCAGCATATGAGAGTGACACAGCCACATCAATGTTTATAGCAGCTCAACTCATAGTTAGCAGCTAACCTATGGAATCAAAAAGTGTGCCCTTCAACTAATGAGTACATAAAGATAAAGTGGCATATGTACACAATGAAATATTACTCAGCCATAAAAGATGACTTCATGATTTTTGTTGGTAAATGGATGGATCATGCTAAATGAAATAAGCCAATCCCCAAAAAAACAAAGGTCAACCATTCTCTATGATATGCAGATGCTAACACACAACAAGGGGGAGGGGAAGAATGAGCCTTTAGTGGATTAGACAAAGGGGCATGAATGGAAGGGAGTGGGGATGGAAATAGGAAAGACAGTGGAATGAATCAGACATAACATTCCTATGTTCATATATGAACACACCAGAGTGAAATTTCACATCATGTACAACCACAAAAATTGGATCCTAATTAAAATAACTTATACTCCATGTATGCAGTATGTCAAATATACTCGTTTGTCATGTATATATAAAAAGAACAAACAAAAAAAATAAAGAAGCCAAGAATTTTTCAAGTATTTGTAAAAATGCCAAGTGCAAGAATTCAGTATTTTTAGAAATAATGCCAGCTATTTTCTTGATTATAATAATACACAGCTAATAATTCTTAAAATAATGAGGTAGACCTAAAGTTTTTATTTTCCAGGACAAAATACTTTCACTTCTATATTCCTAGATTTCATATCACACCTAATGCCCTGTCCCCAGGTAAGCACAGCATACCTGTTGCTATAGATATATTTTGTGTCTAAAAAATTATTGAATTGGCATCATGAAGGTGGTTTCGTTTTTTTTTTTTATTTAGCTTATTTTGTTAATCCTGATTATTTTTAGATTTATCTATTTTATTACATGTAACAATGGTTATTTCCTTTGTATTTATTCTTTATTGTTTTTGCTTTTGCAGTTTTGGGGGTTAAACTCAGGACCTTGTACTTGTTAGGCAAGTGCTCCACCCCTGAGCTATGCGCCCCACAACTTAGTTCATTCTTTTTTATTACCAAATAGTATTCCAAGGTATAGCTGTAGCACAATGTGTTTTATACTTTTACCTGTTGATAGATATTTGAACTGTTTCCAATTGGGGGCTTTAAAAAAAATGTACTGAGGATTTAACTTGGGGGTGCTTTACCCTAGCTCTTTTTATTTTTTATTTTGAAAAAATGTTCTCATTAAGTTGCTTAGGTCTCACTAAATTGCTGAGGCTGGTCTTGAACTTGTGATCCTTTTGTCTCAGCCTCCAGAGCTGGTGTGATTATAGATATATGCTACCATGCTGGTCTCAGTAGGGGCTCTTGTAAATAAAACTCCTATCAGATTTCCTCATAAGTCTTTTCATGGAATATGTAGTTTTTTTCCCCTTAGAGTAAATGTTTAGGAATAGATGACTGGATCACACCTTAAATATAAGATTAACATGAATAGAAACTACCAAACTGTTGGCCATGGTTGTACCTTTTCCATTGCCACCAGCCATGTATGAGAGTTGTGTCTTCCACAATCCTGTCAGTGCTTGGTATGGTCAGTCTTCTCAATTTTGGCCATCCTCATGGGAATGTGCTAGTATCTCATTGTTATTTTCTCTTCCCTTTTCCTAATGATTAATTATGAGCATCTTTTTGCATACTTGATATTCATATATCTTCTTTAGCAGTGTGTCTATTCAAATCTTTTGCCTGTATGTCTTGTGGGGCGCCTTATTTTCTTCTTTTAACTTCTGTGGGGTTTTTCCTATTCTAGATACAAATCCTTTATTAGCTATATGCTTTTCAAACATTTTATCACAGCCAGGTACTTGTCTTATAATTTTTTCAACTGTGTCTTTGGGCGACATTAAGGGTTTACTTATTTTGTGTGTGTGCGGGGGAGAGGAACCAGGGATTGAACTCGGGGCACTCAATCACTGAGCCACCTTCCAAACCATATTATGCATTTTATTTAGAGACAGGGTCTCACTGAGTTACTTAGAACCTCACTTTTCCTGAGGCTGGCTTTGAACTTTAGATCCTCCTGCCTCAGCCTCCAGAGCCACTGAGATTACAGGCATGCACCCTCTGCCCAGAAAGAGATTTTAACTTTGAGGAATTCCAAAGTGTTGAGTTTGTCTTTTTCTCCTCCTCCTCCTCCTCCTCCTCCTCCTCCTTCTTCTTCTTCTTTTTTTTTTTTTTTTTTTTTTTTTTTTTTAGTGCTGTGGATTGAACCCAGGACCTTGTGCATGCAAGGCAAGCAATCTACCAACTGAGCTATATCCCCAGCCCTGAGTTTTTCAATTATGAATTGTGGTTTTGGTGTCTTATGTATGAAATTGTAATCTAATCCAGAGTCACATGGACTTATTCCTTTTTTTCTCCAAGATGTTTTATAGGCTTAGGTTTTTATGTGTACATTTATCATCCATTTTAGTTGATTTTTGTATGGTATGGCATATGGGTCATAGTTCATATTTATACATATAGATATCCAATTGTCCTAGCACCATTTGTTGAAAAGACTATCCTTCTTCCTAAATTGCCTTTCTCAATTTGTGAAAAATCTGTTGTCCATGTTGATGTAGGTGTATTTCTGCACTCTTCATTGTGTTCCTTTGAAGGATTTGACTATGTTGATGCCAGTGGTGTGCTGTCTTGGTTACTGAAGGATCATAACAAGTTTCAAAATCAGGTGTATTGCTCTTTAACTTTGTTTTTTTTCAAAGTTGTTCTCATATTCTGGATCTTTTGTATTTCCACCTGAATTTAAGAATCAGCTTGTCAGTTTCTTTAACATTTTTGGTAGGATTTTTATTGGGATTGCATTATATCTGTAAATTGGTTTTGAGAGAATAGATCTCATAATAGTACTAAGACTTATGTCATATGAATATGGTTCCTCCACCATTGATTTAGAGTCTTCTTAATTCCCTCAGCAATATTTTGTGTTATTCAGTATATAGGCATTGCACATCTGTGGCCAAATTTTCATAATATTTTATACAATGTTGGCACTACGTATTGAACACAGAAGCTCTCTACCACTGAATTATATCCCCATATATTTTTTATTTTTTTATTCTTTATTTTATTTATTTTTATATGGTGCTGAGAATCAAACCCAGTGCCTCACACATGCCAAGCAGGTGCTCTACCACTGAGCTACAATTGCATCTACTATTTTTTTTTTATTTTGAAGCAAGTTCCTTCTAAATTTTTGTGGCTGGCCTAGAACTTGCCATTCTCATGCCACATAGCTGAGATTAGAGGCCTGTGTCGCTATGCATGGCAATATTTAATTCCTAATTATAATATTTTCTGTGAACTATCAGCGTCCAAATGTTAATTCTACTTGTGAGGGATCTGTTTGGTTGAAAATGTAGGTTAGTCCAGAATAGAAAAAGTATTTGATATGTTTTAAAATTTCTAGTATCATAATTTAAAAGTAATATGTCTCATTATATGAATTAATTAATCAATATCATGGGCAGAATTGTATACGAGCACTTGGAGAGATTTGTACATTCAGATTCCTGGTGGCTTCAGGAAACAATAGGAAAACCTTTAGTGAAATTTCAGGTTTTATTACTTCTCTAGTCCATCACTAAACATTTTCATGATGCCTTTCTGACAGAAACTATAGTAAAGGGTAAATAAGATTCCTATTACAGAGCATTTGGTACATAGTAGGTCTTCAAGAAATTTCCATCCTGGTCTGGGGTTGTAGCTCAGTGGTAGAGCATTTGCCTAGTATGTGTGAGGCACCGGGTTATGCTTAGCACTACATGTAAGTAAATAAAATAAAGATCCACTGACAACTAAAAAATATTTTTAAAAATAAAAAGAAATATCTACCCTACCCACCTTTCCCCTCGTTCCCAGAAAACTAATGACAGGTACCTAAACCCAGCAATATAACTGTCCCAGAGACCACCTGGAAATGTGGCAATAAAAAGTAGCATGTGAGGACTGGGGTTATAGCTCAGTGGTAGAGTGTTTGCCTAGCATGGGTAAGCAACTGGGTTTGATCCTCAGCACCACATAAAAATAAATAAATAAAATAAAGGTCCTTTGTCCATCTACCTAGGAAAATATTTTTTAAAGGAACTAGCATATACTCACATTTATGTCATGAATGAAGCCTTGAGGACATTATGTGTCTGTCTGTATGTGTGGTTTTTCTTTCTTTCTTTCTTTCTTTCTTTTTTTTTTTTTTTTGGTATCAGGAATTGAAATCAGGGGCACTTGACCACTGAACACATCCCCAGCCCTATTTTGTATTTTATTTAGAGACAAGGACTCACTTATTTGCTTAGCATCTCGATTTTTGCTGAGGCTGGCTTTGAACTCCTTATCCTCCTGCTTTAGCCTCCCGAGCCTCTGGGATTGCAGGTATCCTCCACCATACCTAGCTATGTGTGTTTTTTAAAAAAAATTTTTTAGTTGTAGATGGACACAATACCTTTATTTTATTTTTATTTTTATGTGGTGCCAGGGGTTAAACCCAGTGCATCATGCATGCTAGGCAAGTGCTCTACCACTGGGCCACAAGCCCAGCCCTATGTGTGGGTTTTACAGGATACTTTCCTGA
The DNA here is from genome assembly GCF_048772815.1 of Callospermophilus lateralis. Lineage (NCBI taxonomy): Eukaryota > Metazoa > Chordata > Mammalia > Rodentia > Sciuridae > Callospermophilus > Callospermophilus lateralis. The sequence continues at coordinate 82,449,742 of NC_135325.1, read as the reverse complement.
AGGATTTCAGGAGAGAAAAGATCATGGAACAGTTCCTTTAATTCTGTTTCATTTCCCCTTTTTGATATTCTAGTTTGATATTGGAGAACTATTTCCATACTGATCTCCAAATTAGAAAATGAAGATAAAGGAGAGAGGCAGGAATCACGAGCTCTTGACACTGATGCTAGTCCCATTACCTCCTATACTGCCCTGCAGTGAGATTCCATCTGCACCATCAGCTTCTTCAAACTTACTAGGGTTTTTGAATGAATACCTACAAGGGCACAATACTAAAACTATAGTTTTTAAAGCCCTAGATGGTCACGATGTGTAAGGGAAACTACTGAGTGTCCTTAGGGAAAGGCAAGAGTTAGAATCTCACTTCTTACTAGATGACTCTGGAGAATTGATTGTTCATCAATGAGTTTGATTTTGTCATCTGTAAATTGGGAATAATGATGCCTTCCTCATAGAATCATTGTGAGAAGATTACACCAAAATGCATTTAGCCATCAACCTGAAAGTGACATCATAGAATAGGTTCCCCATTTGCAACTGATTTTCCTGTAAACTGTTTCTGATATTTCTCTAATGAGATGATCTTGTTTTTTTTTTTTTTTTAATAACCTTAGCCATGCTGCATGACCATACTTATGCACAGGTCCTAGACTTTCTGCAGACCAGACCTAAGAGTAAAGCAACTGACAGGGGTCTCACTTGCTTCTTCCTTAAATGTTGGTAAGTGTCTACACAAAGAAATTGTGACAATCTTTTCCTCTCCCAAATTGTGTGAAGTTCTCATGTCCCCACATGAGATATAAACACCAAATATAAACATCAAATCATTGATTGGGTTTGTTAAAATTATTCCAGAACCTTACAAGGCATAGATGGGACCACTGTCATTAAATTTAGGTACCCACATATGAAGTATGCTGCTATGTTGTGCAAGTTTGTCCCCTCCAGAAGCCATGTTAGGATTTGATCGCCATGTGACAGTATTGGGAGGTGAAACCTCTGAGAACGGATTGTACTGTGAAGTCCCTGCCCTGAAAATGGAGCATTGCTGTTATCACAGGAGTGGGCTCCTTATAAAAGTGGAGGTTTGGCTCCTTTTCACTCTTTCTCTCTCTCCTGCCATTTCACCGTCTGCTGTGTGATTAGGCAGCAAAAATAGCCTCACAAGATATTGCCATGTTGATCTTGGGCTTTCCAGCTTCTAGAACTGTGAGGAAATAAATTTCTGTGGTTTATAAGTTACCCAGTCTTAGGTATTTTTTATAGCAGCACAAAAGGACTTAGGCCCTTTATATGGAAATATGATAAGGAAAATGAAAATCAATCTAAAATTCCAAGAAAAATATATCAACAAATCATAATATTGCAAAGCCCATTGTTTGCAGAGATCTAGTAAAATAGGTACACTTATATTTGGTTAGCACACATTAGAAATGTTATACCAAGACCCTTAAATAACTCTCAGACCACGCATTGCCACACATTAAGCATTTAATGCTGTCCAGCGGTGGACAGTTTGCTCTCCAAAGAATGAGGTAATCATAGTGGTGCACCCACCTTCAGTTGGCCTCATATTTAAGCCAAAAAACCACAAAAGGGACGTTTGGGGGTTTAGCCAATGGAATCAAGTGAGTACAGAAGCTGAATTGAGCAGCTAATGAGACAAGGCAATGGGTACATTGGTATTTCCTACAGGACTTTCCAGGTTGGCATAGCAGCAAGCAAGCAGAAGGGAAGTGGGTCAAAATGACAATGGTTGAGTACAAGTTAGAGAATGGTTACTAACATCTAGACAATCAATCTCTGACAAGGTACACTGCCCAAGAAAAATGGAAAGCAAAGAGAACCATTTGACATTGTATAAGAATTACTATTTTGTGTTGCCAAGTATGTTATGCTAGGTAACTATTAATGGGTACAGAGGTGGGGCTTTCCCACGGGAGAAGCATTTCTTACATGATATGGAGTCTCAGGGTAAAGTGGAGTCTGATAGGTCATTGCCCATATACCCTAGCTCATAACAGTAAAGAGATTTCAAAGTTCAATGAGACTTGTTATAACATGCATGTCCTTTAACAGTCTCAGTTGTGGGAACCTAACCACAAGATACTGGCTAGTGTGGCCTCTGCCATCATCATTCTTATGTGTGCACTGCATGGGGCAGAGATGACCATTTTCCTAGCTAGATCAGTGCCTTCAGGACCCCAACCATGCTACATCCTTCCTTCCATCCAAAAAGGACACTCTTTCTCATGGATGGATTTCCAGCCTCCGTGAACCTCCCAGAGGCCTCCAAGCATTGATATGAAGCCATACTCAGGTCTTAGAGTCAATTGTAGACCTCCAATTCCATCTCTGTCTGGGGATAATCTCCCTTCCTCTCCCCTCTCTATGTCCTTAGAGGCCCTTCCCTCCCTACCAATTCCAAGCAGCTCATTTTCCCCCAAAAGTTTAAGTTTCTATAAAGGATGGGAGAAACACTGCCTTGCAACAGCTTCTGCCTCCAGCACTGCCATAAAACTACTCAGGGAAGGGGAAGGGGGACCAAGAATGGGTCCCTGCTTCAGAGTGGGTAAATACAAGGGGAACAGAGTTTTACCTCCTCATTTGAATGTGTGCCAGTATATTTACTAAGGATCTGCCACCAATCACTTAAGTTGTCCAGGCTGTCAGCTGCTCCCTGGATCTGGCAGTGGGCCTGGTGACCAACCTTCTTGACACCAGCTCTGTGGTTAGGAGCTCATGCTTGGTACTCAAATACATTCATGAAGAGAGGATATCCATGAAACACTAGTAAGGTTATCGTGAGATTTAATCCAGAAACTGAAGAACAAGAAGAGGACCCCTTTTAAGAATCTGCTTCATAAACAGTAGGTGGTTTCCTCCCTGGAGAAGGGAAATCCTATGGCAACTTGACCAGTTCCCTTAGCCTGGGCCCCTTCACCAAAATACACATTGAAATTACCTTGACGAGTCTTTTCTAAACCCTCATCAGGACTCCCTTGTTGGTGGAAAATAATAGGATTTCTGATTTACAAAGCTATTCAGGTTATTAAGTTTTAATAATATGGGCCTCAGAAACAGATATGTCCAATGGGTACCTAGTGCCTTTTTCATCCTACCAACTAGTGTTTTTTTGTTGTTTTTTTTTTTTTTTTTGTAATGAGGATTGAACTCAGAGGCACTTGAGCACTGAGCCACATCCCCATCTCTATTTGTATTTTGTTTAGAGACAGGGTCTCACTGAGTTGCTTAGTGCCTTGCCATTGCTGAGGCTGGCTTTCAACTCTTGATCCTTGTGCCTCAGCCTCCCAAGCCACCAGGACTATAAGTGTGCACCACTGCTCGTGGTGCAACTAGTTTTTTTCTTTTATAAATATTCTTCTTACTTGTGGATGGACACATTATCTTTATTTATTTTTATGTAGTTCTGAGGATTGAACCCAGTGCCTCACATTTGAGAGGCAAGTGGTCTACCACTGAGCTAACCCATGATCCCCAACTAGCTTTTAAAAAAAATATTAGTTGTAAGTGGACACTATACCTTTTTGTAATTTTAATTTTTTTTCTGGTTGGATATAAAGTATATTCACACCACTTCATGTCTTCATACAACGTGTACTTTGGATAATGATGTCCATCACATTCCACCATCATTGCTAATCCCCTGCCCCTGCCCTTCCCCTCTCACCCCTCTGCCCTATCTAGAGTTCATCTGTTCCTCTCATGTTCTCCCTCCCTAGCCCACTATGAATCAGTCTCCTTATATCAGAAAAAACACTCGGCATGTTTTTTTTTGGGGGGTGGAGGTTGGCTAACTTCATTTAACATTATCTTCTGTAGCTCCATCCATTTACCTGAAAATGCCATGATTTTATTCTCTTTTATTGCTGAGTAATACTCCACTGAGTTGTGGTGCTGAGGACAGGACCCAGTGCACACACATGCTAGGCAACCTCTACCACTGAGCTACAACTGCAGCCCCCCATTAACCAGCACTTCTCATTATTTCCAGGAATATGATTTTGTCTTGTTTTGCTAGAAGATTTTTTCTTTCTCATTAGATCATCTTATTTTTCCTAGACTTGTCCTAGTGAAAGTGACATCTAAGACGATCTTTAAACTTACACATTCTGAGGCCATCACATGGAGTTATCAGATGTAGCAAATAAAAATACAGGAAGCTAAGGTAAGTTTGAATTTAGAAACAAACAAATTTTTTTGAATGTCAAATAATTATACTAAAATGATTTCTTGATTTGTTGTTTATCTTCAATTCATTTCTAATAGGTGTATTTTATTTGGCAGGCCTGCACATGGGGTAACATATAGGGTGGAACCAAGGTGCTCCTGTCAACAGCCCCAACTGACCTCCCAAGAAATGACATCAGCACTCATGATCCATGGAAGTGAGCTCTCTTGGGTATTCCAGATGAGTGGAGCTCCAGATGACAGAGATGACAACACCATGGGGAGAGTTAGCCTTAAATGACAGATACCACATAGAGAAAACCCAGATATCCTTGTCAATACACAGACTCCAGAATGATAATACATGGGTATTGCTTGAGAGTTTTAAGCAAAAATGGAAATCACAATCCTGTGGTCTAACGTGTAGTCTTTCTTTTTGTGTGTGTGGTTTGCTATCATTGCACAATATAGGAATTCTCTTATCCCTGAAACTTCTTGGCTATAACTTTGGCTATAATCTGTAGGACAGTTTGTGTGTAGGTGTCAAGTTCTGAATATTTCCTGAATTCCTCTGTGAAGGAATTTCCAAAAGAATTTTCTCTATATGATTTTCACACCTCTAGTGAAGTTTGGAACCTAATTCCAACCCATCTCCATAAGATGAGCATCCACTGCAATCACTGATGTTCAGGAATTGAGAATACTTTAGTACAAACTGTACCCTGAGCCATATGAAAAACTATCTTCAGCAGGTTGTGTAATGAGTGTGTAACAATGACAAGGGACATTTATTCACCTTAAAAAGTGTTGTCCTTTAGACACTGTCTCCTGCTACAGGGGTTGCCCTTGGCAAGAAAGTCACTTTCATTAGGGCTCACACAGACAAGACTCCTTCATTTGACAGCTGATAGGTAAGTATTGCAGGCCTTGGCCTTTGTGACTGTCCCTAAACAGCCCTGCAGGTTGGATAAGTCTGCCCAATTCTGGGGATCATTAGTAGGAAGCTGACTGGCAAGCCAGTCTAAGTCACATTCTTCAATATCAGCTTTATAGGAATAACGTTGTTATGATGTTTTATATTTTGGTCCCATATCTCAGGTTTGGAGCATCAGTGTCTTTTGGGTGCTCCTTAAAGACATAAGCATTGTGAAGTAAAAAGGAATATTTGGAGCAATAAAAACACAAAAAGTGGTCTGGGGATATAACTCAGTGGTGGAGTATTTATCTAGCATGTGAAGGCCCTGGGTTTCATCCCCAACACTGAAAAAGAAAAAGGAAGAAAGAAAGACAAAACAAATCAAGAGAAGAGCTGTGGGCCCATTTTAAGATCCACCCAGAGGGTAGAGAACAAGTGCTCCTAAAGGGCAGGTGACTTGGTACCAAGAGTCGTGAGGGGAGACACCCTGGATGTACAACCCCTATTTATCTTTCCAAACCAAGTCATTCATGTGTTGGAGAAGGAGTGAATATACAGAGAGGGAGATGTGTTTTTGTCATGGGTGTCTTTTCACATTGAAGAAAATATCAGGTATAGAGATGAAGAATTCCTCAGGATTAACCAATATTGAAAGGAGTATTGTTTCTCAACTGAAGAGATGGTTATTCTACTCCTGCCTCCCTGAAATAACTCGGATTTCCAAATGATAAGTTTTGTGTTTTTTTAGTTCATAGAGTTGAGTAATTATGAGCAGTTTCTTAATTTTCTAAGAGATGGATAACTGCTCAGAATGGTGTATTTTATGTGCTCACCTATAGAAGGCTACCTCATCACCAGGATCCCTAGGAGATATTCTTGGGAATTTGTGTGCTGGTGCTATTTCCCTAAGTGTAACTTTTATTTTAAAAGTTCTCTTGTGTGTGTGTGTGTGTGTGTGTGTGTGTGTGTGTGTTTATTTTTAATTTTTTTTCAGGGTACTGGGGATTGAACCCCAGGGGTGCTAACCCCTGAGACAAATCCCAAGCCCTTTCTGCATTTTGTTTAGAGATAGAGTCTTGCTAAGTTGCTTAGGGCTTTGTTAAGTTGCTGAGGCTCACTGTGAACCTGCAATCCTCCTGCCTCAGTCTCCCAAGCTACTGGGATTTAAGGTGTGTACCATTGCACGTGGTTCTAGCCTTACTTTTAAAGCCAAGACAATTTTGGGCATCAGGAACATGCTTTTTTCCACCAAATTGGGCAGAGTTCCTAAAATTGCCTTATATCCCAAAGTTAGTCCCTCTAATTAGAGTGTTTTCTCAGGTGGTGGCCTAAAGTGTGAAGGGATTTATTTTTTTCCTCAGTTAAAAGAAAGATGACAAAGAGCCAAGAAGAAACACTTCAATTTGATGCAATGGTCTGCACTGCTGGTTGCCCTAGTAACCTGACATCATCCTGGGGACCCTGATGACTTTTTACTAGAGACTTCCATGGACTGCTGCTAGGAGCTAGGCCCCTCCTTAAGGACTTTGGACTCCTCTGAGGGTGTGGACAGAGTTCTTCCCATTGACTGTGTCTGAACCTAGGTCCTCTAAATAGTATACTTTCTCATGTGCTGGCCTAAAGAGTGTGGTATCTTGCTTTTAGAGAAATATGAGGGGACAAAAAATGGGCCTCTGGAGAAGCATTTCTGGTGGGAAGGACCAATCTGCACATCACAGTTGTCATAGAAACCTGATGTAATTATGGTAGCCATGGCAACTGTGACGCCATTCTTAAGGAGAAAGAGTTGGTCTGGTGAGCATCCAGCCTCCAGGTATTTGAACTAAGTGAGGGTGTGTGTGTCCCCTGGTGGGGGCTACCATACCTGGGATGTGAGGAGAATGGGACACAAGACCCTGGTTGTCTCATTCCTGCTCTCAGACCTGCTGCCCCACTGACTCGAGAGGGAGAGAGATGTGGGAACCTCCTGACTCAAGGCAGCATGCCATTATTGAGGGATCATAAATGCCTGCATGAATGTAGGCCACTTCTTATACCTTTTCAAAATTTTTTGTTAGTGGAAGAAAGATGAGTAAAAGTGAAAGAATAGGCTCTGGTGTGAAGCCCATTTTATCTTCTCACTGCTGTGATTCTTACCTAGGTGTACCAGTGCCATTGGTCACTGAGCCAGTGCCTAGCATTGTGCAGGCACACCATTAGGCTGATGAGGCACAGTGATTTCTGGGTTCTGTTTCTCTCTGTGAAGCTCCTAGTTGGGTTTGTATTAAGTGTGTGAAGGAGGGGGTTTCTGAAGATCTGAGTGGTGATGGCTGCTGAAGCTTTTCCTCATCTAAAGGGAGCAGTGCTCAGGAGAACCCAATACTTCCATCCCTGGTAGGATATGAGTGAGTCCTGGTTCAAGTGAGCTCATAGATCATTCATAACCATGTAGTAGAATAGTATCTACCAGGTTGACAAAGTCACCTAAAGTAGAACAGCCCTTTTGACACTGGCAAGGGAAACGGAAATGGAGTTTTATCCCATTGCCTTCTTATGTGCTTGGTTGTGGCCTTTTAGGCTCATCTCAGAGATGGCTTCTTAGTCTGACAGCGTGAGTCCTGCATCTTGTAGTAAGAACCTGATACTGAACATGTACTTTAAATAAATTTCACATATTTTTTATTGTATTGTTACCAAAAATACAGACAATTATGCAACTGGAAAGAGACAAGCAGCATTTGGAGTTGCAGAAGAGCAAGGTTTATTCAGCAGTGGTGCAGACTTGGTGGAGGCTTCTTCTAAACCTGAGCACAGCCCCTTGTTCTCAGTGTCTTTTACACAGAACAGACTTCTAGTTTTAAGACTTTCTTGTGGAAGTAGACTTGATCATTTTTCTTTCTTTTCTGGCAGCTCTGGTTCTTGCCACAGCTGCTAAGCAATTATGATTACAGAAACTGAAACTATCAGGATGCAGATATTAACAGAGATAAAAAAGAAAAAGAAACATCTTAAGTAGTTGCTGCTTCATTTCCCCCCTCTTAATACTCAGGATGCATCTGCAGCCTTCAGGAAGCATCCTTTTTTTTTTTTTTTCATGTGATGGGATCCTCTCATAAGTAATAGATGAGAGGCTGTCTGTTTTTAACCTTATCTGTCTCTATAAAACCTCTTATACCACCGATTAGGAGGGCAGGAGGCAATGAATATGCAGGCACCCACTAAATATGGCCATCATCACATAACCATGATCATCAATCATTGCCTTAATTCCACCTATCCAAGAGGACCATCCTCTGAAGAGGCCGAGTCTCATCTTTTCCAAGTCTGTACAGGCACATGGGCAATTTTTACCATATGATCTGTGATCTCTTTTATAATTTTACCTGGCCATCTATTTGTAAGCAGCGGTTACTCAAGTTGAATTTTTCACAGACTCCTCCATCAGAGGCAAGTACATACACTAAGGCTAAACAAAGGGTCCTGGTAAAGGGCATTCCACATCTTAGTTTGGTTTTGAGCCAATATATTGAGGGCCTCTTTGGATTCATTTGTTATAATCTCCTAAAGTGCCTGTTACCTTATAATGCAATTTATCATATAGATAGGTTACAGTATTCCCAAGACCCATCTTCTGCCCAAGGGGCAGGTCCATAGTACTGAAAACTACATTCTGGGGGCCACTTGTCATCCTTCCAATCACCAATCTGTAGGTTCCTTCGGTTTTTCTTGGTGCCCTGTGTTTTACATATCGGGATTCCCAATTGTTCTTTTTTTGATAATGGGAGCAAGAAGAAACATGGTCGTACTGTCCCTAATACAAATGCCCTAGACAAGTTACAAGAAAGCATAGAATAGGCCATGTTTCCACATATCCAATATAATCCTTTGGAGGCTCGGCATTGGAGTCTGGTACCGACATCACCCCATGCCTGTTGGAGGTGAGAGAAATTAGGGAGGGGGTTAGGATTAGGCTCCCTGTATTTTGAGGAACGCCAGGATTGGGTTTTCAGAGTTGTCACATTATAGTACCTGTGGCCTAAACATATTAGTCTCCCAACAGGAACGCTGCATTGCTTTTCTCTTTTGGCAAGGCAGTTTCTGCCTATGATGGACGTTTTGAGGAACCATATTCCATCGAGACATTGGGGGTGCCTGGTCTCATTGTAAAGCTCCAATGGGTCTAATTCTGTAGCCTGACAATGCCATTGGTCTCCCATATTTGTTCCCCCACATACATAGCAAGAAGAGACCTTTAAGTTTTGTGCAGTGGTCTCTGCTAAGGCTAAGAACGAGTTCTTAGTTTTGACAAATATTGGTGGTAGGGTGTTTCCTTTCTCATAAAATGAATGAACGGTCTGGTGAGAGGCAGTTTGAAATGTGACTGTAACCCTTTGGAAGTATAACAGAATTCCAGGGTCAGTACCCCACCCATGTATGCGTATGCCAATCATAAAGCCCTCCTTCCATCTGGGTTCATTTGTGTTGTAAATGGTGAAATTAACTGGATTACAGGTTTTAGTTGGGCAGTCAGGAGGAGCTGTGCCCTTTTGAAGGATGGCTACTTTGTTTCCTTTATCCCATGTAGTCCAGGACTCACATCCCCAATAGGGACAATAGAATTCATCCATAGCCCTGCATCTGGCCCAGAAGGATGTGTGTTGCTCACACATATATTTATGTTGAAGCCTGTATGATCGTTCCCATGATAGGCTTCCACAGGGAGTTGCCCCCTCCTGCAACCAAGATCCATCCATAGCTTCACAGGCATCAAAGAGAACTGACACTGGTAACTTCGGGTTGGTGATTAGCATTCGAGTGATTAGAGTCCCTTTCATGTAACGGCGCCGCACCTCTAACCACTCCTCATTTGGTGAGTATTGTGGGTCAAAGCATGTATATCGGTCCCCGTGTTTACAAATGGAATAAATGGTTCCATTGTGAATACAACCTTCCTGAATTTCTCCTGGGCAGGAGAAATGTGTGGAATAGAGGAAGGTCCATGCCACTCTCTGGTGGGATAGAGTTACTTGGATACATGGGTCACATGAGGAGGGGGAATCTGGCAGGACTGTGGGGGACCAGATGAATAACAGCCAGCAATAGCAATAAGCATACATGCTGGGAAAAGGAAGGCAGTATATAACAGTAAGGAAATATTTATGGAGAAAAAAATCTGTTTGTGTATTCACCAGGTGATGACTCCTCAGGCTTCAGCCATGCAGTGACTGACCAGCTTCCGGTGTGGCCACAGCAGGGCCTTGGGATTGTTGTCTCCTCCTTTGTAGTGTCAGGTGCAGGGGTCTCTCTGGATAAGGACTGTGCTCGATCTCCTCTGATCCTCAGTTGGGCCAGCAGGTTTGGCTCTGGAGTGGTGGATCCAGGCTTCTACTCCTGTTACTTTGAGAGCAATAGAAGTGGTTATGATTACAGTGTAGGGCCCCTTCCATGTTGTTTTTAAGGGTTCCTTTTTCAGTTTTGTATCTATACCTGGTCCCCAGTTTTGCAGGGGTGAACAGCTATACCCAAGTGTATGGGTATTCTATCTGTGACCCACTTGTGTATGTGAGAAATGGGGAGCCCCATCCTTGTAGATGCGTATGTGAATCTAAGTCTCCCAATTCTCTTATGTCTCACCTTAAGCTGATGAGCAGGGGCGGTTGCCCATATAGGATTTGAAATGATGAAAATCCTATACTTGCCTGGGGTGAACATGTCAGTTTTTAAGAGGGCCTTGGGTAACATGTCTATCCAGGACAGGCCAGTTTGTTGACATAGTTTAGCTAAAGTTATCCTGAGGGTTCAGGTCACGTAGTTTCCAATGAAATTTTAAAGCCCTTGCCATCTGCTGTACAGCCTCAGCCACAAATGCTGGTCCATGTCTGACCCTATGGTTAGAGGCATCCTGTATCTGGAAATAATGTTCCTCAGGAGAGACTTAGTGACCTCCCTTGCCTTTTCCATTCATGGTGGAAAACCTTCCGCCCACCCTGAGAAGGTGCAGACAGAAGCTAATAAATATTTATATCCTGGGCTCAGGGTGACTTCAGTGAAATCCACTTTCATATATTCAAATGGGGACAGTCCACAAGGCTGTGTTCCTGGTGGATTTCTCGGTCCCTGGGGAGTGTTGTTTTGTCAGCAGGTCATGGGTCTCTGGGAGACAGAGGAGCGGAGTGTTGGGAGCTGAGCCATGAGGTAGTACCGGCCTCATAAGGATTCCATGGCAGTTGTCCTCATGTGGGATAGTTCATGTTGTTGGTGGAGCAGACTGGAAGCTCGTTGTTCTGGAGTATCAACTCGGTGGTCCTTTGTGAGCCCACAGCCTGTCTTGGCCTTACTCCCCCCTTCCTTTTTTATCCATTCCTCCTCCATGGGAGAGTACCTGGGAATAGGCAGCATTTCTGGAGAAAGCAAGATTTGGGGATTTCCTGCAGTGGCTCCTAGGCAGCCTGTTGGGTGGCAGCATCAATGTGGGGGTTCTGTCTTACCTCTGGGTCATCTCTCTTTTGGTGGCCCTTGCAGTGGACTACTGCCACCTCCTTTGGCCCCCATACCAATTCCAGAAGTTTTTAAATTTTAGCTTGGGGTTTGATTCCTTTCCTTTCTGCAATGAGGGCCCTCTTTCCTTGTATCTAGCTCTGTGGGCATTTAGAGTAGCACAGGCATACTGCAAGTCAGTGTAGGTGCTGACCTGCTGGTTTTGGCTGAGTTCCAATGCCTTAATTAACACCCTCAATTCTGTTCTTTGAGGTGACCACACTTGGGGACATGCTTCTGCCTGTAACTACCTTAGAGTCAGACAGCACAGCATACCCAGCCATCATCTTTCCATCTTCCATAGAACTACCTCCACCAGCGTATAGGATCCAGTCTGGGCTCTGGAGCAGTCTATCAGTCAAGTGTGGTCTGCTGGAAAATATTTCATCCAGGACTTCTACACAGTCATGTTCAGGGAGCCCTGCTTTTTCCAGAAGATGACACCTGGGTTTGGGCTTCGAACAATTTCCATTTTCACACATGGATTCTCACATAGCAACAGTTGATATTGAGTCATTCGTGCATTTGGGAGCCAATGATGACCTCTGAGGTTCCTCAGGCTTACAAGTGCATGTGGGCCTTTGAGATTGAGTTTTTGTCCCAGTGACAGCTTGTCAGCTTCCCTTATGAGCAAAGTAGTGGCTGCAGTGTTCTGAGGCATGGTGGCTGGCTGTGGGTGACTGAGGCAGTACTTTTAGATAAGCATGCCACTGGCCTTTGCCAAGGTCCAAATTCTTGGGTTAGGACTCCTAGTACCCTTCTGTTCTTTCATGAACAAAGTGCTTGAACTCTCTGGTTATATTTTCATGTCCTAGGCCTGGGAATCAAAAGAGTTTGGCTTTATTGTCTGAAAGACCACCTCCTAGTTTGGTCCCCACTCAAGGGGGCCCTCTGGTTTTAAATCATTTATAATGAGAACATGATGTTTGGCTAGGCCTGGGGGATTCCCCTCAGCCCACACTAGTGGGTACTCAATTTCTAATTTAGTAGGAATGATTCTATTCTGCAGAGGGAGTATAGACAACATTCTCTTTCTCTGCTCATAGCAAGAGTCATAATTAAAGGGGAGGGTGGTCTTGCTAATCTTACTCGCCTGATCCATCAGCAGAGAAGGAAATTTGGGTCCCCTTTTTGGCATGCAGCCCCTCCCATCAAGGGGAGAGACCAGTTGTGTAGGTAAAGAGATTCATGCACCACTTCATCGCCTCCTAACTGGCATCACCGGAGGCCACAGAAGGGCCTACATGTGTGAGCACCTGTGGCCCTGAAGATTGTGGATTCCTCCCCTGAGAAGGGGGATACATATTGAATGATCATGATTTTTTAGGGCCAGTGTCTACCATGAAGTCCATTGGTTGCCCATATTCTAATCCCTTCCTTCCTTCCTTCCTTCCTTCCTTCCTTCCTTCCTTCCTTCCTTCTTTCTTTCTTTCTTTCTTTCTTTCTTTCTTTCTTTCTTTCTTTCTTTCTTTCTTTCTTTCTTTCCTGCTTAGTTACATGACAACAGAATGCATTTCAATTCATCGTACACAAATGGAGCACTACATTTCAATTATCTGGTTGAACATGGTGTAGAGATGCACCATTCCTGAAGTCATAGATGTACCTAGGGTAATGATGTCCATCTCATTCCACCATCTTTTCCCTACTCTAATTCTGACCATAGGCTCTCAGGGGACTAATTGGAGAGAGTCAGTTTTCCCCTAGTTGGATTCTGTCCCAGCTAGGCTGATCAGATTTTTGCTGGGTTTTTCAGGTTGATAATGGCCTGGTGGTTCAGCCGTTTTGGTCCTTCTCTTTGGGTGGTTGGGGCAATCATTTCTCCCTTTTCCATGCAACATAAATATTGATTTTATCCAAAGGGGTTTCTCTTTTCTGTTGTGGGACCCCTTGACTTATGGGGTGGTCTTCCTGGGGTACAGGTCTTGACAGGGCAGCTGCTAGAAGCACAGCTTTCTGTTTCATCCATTTTTTTTTAACATCTTGGCATGTTACTTGGTTGTGATTGAGAAAAAAAATTATCTACTTTTAGTAGCTCTGTGGCATTTTTTCCTGAAACCCCTCTAACTTTTGTAATTTCTTCTGATGTCTGACTGAGCTTGACCCACATAGGCTGCATTCAACATTCACTGGTTCTCAGGGGCCTCAGGGTCAAAGAGGGTACAAACCCTAAAGGCCTCAAGTAGTCTCTCATAAAAGTCAGCCGGACTTTGATCTGGTTTCTGCAAACCTCAGTGGTCTTGGCTATGGTAGTGGGTTTCTTAGCTTCAGCTTTTATTCCCTACAAGAGGGCTTGCTGATAACTTTCTATCTGGTTTCTTCCCCCCTCTATGTTGGGGTCCCACTGGGGCTCCTCCTCAAGGAAGGCTTGTCGTGCTCAGCTCTCTACATCTAGTTGTCCTCCTGAGGCTACAGTTTGGAGCCATTGTGGAGCCTCAGCTATCATTGATAACCCCAGCCTAATTCCCTCTTAAGATTGGGAGCCATCTTGCCACAATGACATGAAAAGCTAATTTTGGCTTTACTATAAATTACAGTGATTTCTAAACTTGCTTTGAATGCCTGCCCATGCCTTGAACTCACCCATGCCCGGCTTTCCCTGACCAGATAACAACCCTCTCTGAAACTTTAGTGGCCCTCATAAATTTGGCTTTCCCTGGCCAGATAAGGACCCTTTCTGAAACTCTAGTGGTGCCTCATAAATCCCATGCTGAGATCTACTACCTGCCTTTGTGTTATGCTTTTCAAAATTTTGTTATCTGTAAGTTGTCAAACCCCCTTTTGTGTAACTTTCTGGGCTATAAAGCTGCGCTCCTAGAAAGCTGTGAGCTGTCTTCTGTTCCTGTGGTTTTTGGGAGAGGCAGCCTGGCCAGTCGAAATTATAGCTTGCTTTAATTTGATTTCAATTGGATTTGGTGGTTTTTTCTTTGCGTTACTGGTCTAATACCATTTGTTGTTGTTCCTCGTTGTTGAACAAGGTGAGGAGGAGCTGCTGACAGTCCACCTAAATAGGGAAGTGAGTTTGGAGAATATATTCCAAGAGATCAGTCAGCACTTGGGGCTTTTCAGAGTATGAGGGGGTGTGATGTCCCCAGTCAAGGAGATCAGTTGAGGAAAAAGGCTGGTAGTAATAAACTGGTCCTGCTCCCTGTAGGGTTCCATCACTAGCAATCTACTGTGGGCCTCTGGCCCTTCATAAGGGCATTTGAAGTTCTGATGCCACTGCTCCGTGTGCCAATTAGAGGTGCCTACTCAGTGGTTCTGATTGGAACCTGGTTGTGGGGGCACAATGGCCTCAGGAGCATTAGTAGAGGTGAAACAGAAGGAGGTAGGCTGTCTGGCAACCGTGGACCTCCTCCTTCTGATGGGGAAGCCATTGACACATAGGGTGGTGGGGAAAGGAGTGGATCTTCAGATTCCCCTTGGACAATGGTGGCTTTTTCCCTTGGTGTGTAGTCTTTTTGCTTGATTGAGCTACTAGGACCTTGCACCATCCCTGACCTATAATGCAGAACCAAACCCAAGTCTGCCTCAGCTGGGCAATCTCCAACCACTGATCTATATACAGGAACTGACCCTGATGGCCAGGGTCTCCTGTTACTACTTTATGTACTGCTTGAACAGTGGCCACATCTAAGGTTTCATCTGAAGGTCACCCAACCCCAAAAGAGGGCCACTGTAGAACACCAAGAGTATCATTTTCCAAGGCTCAGTTTTATGCCATAATCTCCAGAGAAAACTTTCTTAAAGTTCTTAACCATACATTTTAAGACAGTGGGTTTTAGTTATGAGGCTGAGCTACCTGTTGTATGAAAGTTCCCATCCTAAGACAGTGTTTTACAAGTAGAGGGGAAAACACACCTTCATCTGCCTGGCCACTCTATTCACAGAGATTTAGGTGTCTCATAGCATCAATGGCAGGTTAGTATAATCCTCTGACCCAGATCAGCACCACAGGGAGGGACTTTTTGGGGGAGGAGTACTAGAGATTGAACTCAGGGGCACTAGACCAGTGAGGCACATCCCCAGCCCTATTTTGTATTTTATTTAGAGACAGGGTTTCACTGATTTGCTTAGCACGTCACTTTTTGCCAAGGCTTGCATTGAACTTGTGATCCTCCTGTCTCAGCTTCCCCAGCCTCTGGGATAACAGATGTGCACCAATACACCCAACTATAGGAGGGACTTTTTTTAATTTTATTTTTTTTTTTAGCTTTTTAGGTGGTCACAATATCTTTATTTTATTTTTATGTGGTGCTGAGGATCGAACCCAGTGCCTCACGCATGCCAGGCGAGCGTGCTACTACTTGAGCCATATCCCCAGCCCCTAGGAGGGAATTTTGATCCCCAAGGGGTTGACTCTGCTTTAAGCTTCATGAAGTCACCACAGAATCACAGGTTAGGACTCATTTAGACTCCAT